>NW_027122384.1:0-57831 GCF_030686945.1 Centruroides vittatus
TCGCTACAAACGTCAACTGAAGGAAGCTCTACATCCTACCGTTTATCATTAAAATTAATCAAGTGACGTGGATCAATAACCTTGAACCGGTTAACTCGCCCATTTACTTACATCATGCAGCGCATTTTTAATCTTGTCAACCTCACTTTTATTGTTTTAGATACGTTTGTTTAAAATATCTTAATATCAATAATTTAACAATTAAATTATATAAAATAAATTCATATCTTGGACTCTGAACATTCATGACGTTCGTACAAGCAATTGAAATACAGTACCGTCCTTAATTCTAGGACCCGATAATCCGTAATAATGCAGTTATAATTCGGCACGATATTTTACAAATCGGGACGTGGTGTGCTGAAGACTTCGGACGAAAATACAATACGTGTCTGGAAATAAAGAATTATATGCGCGTGAATCATTGATAATGTTGAATTCAGGCAATAATCTTCAACATTTATGCAGTTTTTCAATCTTACACACAATAGAGTCATGCACTGTATCATATTTACACTTCGTAAACACAAGTGAAGCATAGAGCGGTACATTTTCTACCCTCCTGTTTGTTTCAGTGGGCTTCATTTCCACTGGTACAAAATTTACAACAATGTCTGCATTATAGTACATTTTGTACCAGTTACAGCACAAAGCCACCCTGTAATCCATTATTTTCGATAATCTAATTCTCTAGGTGCTACAATTAAATAACTTATACCGAAAATAATGGTTAAATCAAAGTTTTACTATCTTAAATATTTTGAAATGCTGTACTACATAATTTACTTAATAAATTAGTTTAAAATAATCTATAAAATGTTTTCATTTTTAAAATACAGATTTTATATGCTGGATATATAACTGATTCTGTCTCTCAAGTGTAGACAGCATTAATTGTCTATTATAAAATGTAATAAAGCTACCTTGAATTCGTTTAATCACAGACTTCCTACTGTCGAAATACGACGTCGAGTGTTATAACAGAAATCCGAAGTATTAAAAAAATAAATTATTTAAATATTGCATCAATGACAAAAATTCCATGCCTCTCAGTTGATTCATATATACATCATCTGCCTATTTTACTTTCCCGGATGATACGTAAGTTATAAGTGAGAGAAAACATGGCAATCGGTCAGAAATCACCCCCCCCCGAGATTTTTACATTTTGGACACAGGGAACCTTGAAACATCGAAAAAGTAAAAAGAAAGGGGGGGTTTCTGCATGTGTGTATGCGGGGGAAACGATTTTGTTCACCCCATTTGAAGCTTAATAACTCCTGTGCTTTTTGTCGAAAATTTCTGAAATTTTGCGGGGAGGTTTGTTTATTAGGGGATTATCCGGTGCCATTAAATGTTTGTTGTTAAAGGTCGATGGGGTCGGGAGATGAAGGGGCGTCGTATGTGATATGGCGAGCAGGGTCGGACTTCATAAAGATTTTACTCTATTCACATTTACAAAGATTTTTAATGCTAAATTCTACGGTGTGATCAGATTTGATATCGATTAAGCATTCATAAATTATACGTGCAAATTAAGAAAATGCGTTACAAGTATCGTCTATTTTTGGAAGTACAGATAAGACTTCGTTTTTTTCTTTGTTTTTGTCAAAGTTTACTATTTATTAAAGTAGAATAGTAAAAGATGCTTGTAACACCAGCAGTAGTAAACTGAATTTACAAAATGAAAACTTATTAGCTTGCGGCGGTCGGCAACACTGCCACTGACCACCGTCCCAAACCGGCGTGACGTCAGGGTCGAGGATAGCCACTTTACGGCTCGACGTGTTTCGTTGCGGATGTCCGTCTCGGTGCTCCGACCTTTCTCTATACTATCGACTTTTGTATAACCTTTGTATGTAGAGTTGTAATAACCTGTTAATAAACTCGGATAACTGCCATTTGGACTTTCTCTTCAATCGACAAGATACAACTAGACGCTACGACAATCCTGTTCGTGGATGCGGTCGGATTACCGATCTACCGACTTCAACTATCGAGAGGAACCATTACTGGTCTCCCCAATCTAAAGGCTATGAGAACTAAGACTATAAAGAGAAATAAACACAGTGAATGATTTAAAAAAGAAACAAAAAATTACTTCGGAGAACGTAAACTTAAAACCATAATACTTCTCTTATCAAAACACATTTCTCAATTACGAATATTATCCACAAAGTTGTTTAGATTTGGTAATATTTGTTATATTAGGTTTAATATTGGACACTTCTAAACAGAGCATATCCTGTAAATGTTGATCTGTCTTACGAGATCGAGATTTTGACTCGATTTGTTTCATTTCGGGAATGTTTCTTGGAACAGATATGCGCTAACAAATATTGATATCAGTTTTCTGGCAAATTTTTTTAATTTTATAAATTCCATTCCGGTAACGAAGAATAAAAATTAATCGATTTTCCTTTTTTGTGTAAAACTTTTAAGGAATCACTAGTCTGTTCCAATATGTCTAAATTTAAATTGGAAATATGCATCAATAACTAAATTAGACGGATTACTGAATACAGTAGAGCGTCGATAAGTGGAACCAATTGGGGACTGGGGTCCTTCCAGTTAATGATTTGTTCCAGTTTCCGACTTTGTACGAAAAAATACATTAACCTGTCCGATGTTCAAATTTTTCTCCGTTGCGTGTCGCTTCGTGTTGAATTTTCGTCGATTTTAAGCCTAACGAAAATTTTTATAATAATCATCGAGGCTATCGTATCGTTAAAAATTATTTCTGCATTTTGTACAAACAAAATAAATATATTGAAGAATATAAAAAACATGAAAATTATACTTTAGAAGTAAATTTAGTATCAAAAACATTCGATTCAGCACGACACAGTCCGACTGAAAATCGTTCCACTTTCCGGCCATTCCACTTATCGACGCTATACTGTAATTGTATCGCATTGAGGCCCGTAGTTTATGACCCCTGCACTAGACCCTACTTTTTCCATTCCCCTAGTCATTTATTAATTTACAAATTTCATTCACTAATTATATGGATTTAGTGAAATCCATATAATATATGTTTTCTAATGGCATGAGCAATTAATGAATATTATGTGGAGCCATTAGTATTAATATAAAAATAAGACGACGATAAGTCACTAGATAAGAATTTTACATTGTATTATATAAATTATCGTTAAGTATTAACTTGCAAATGGTGTAAAATTTAATATTTTGCTTCCTTATTTTTAATTTTTTTTGTTTACAAATGTAAACCTTATACAATAACTTTCGAATACTTTAGGATACAAATAATCAAGTCTTTCATAACATCGCTTTCTATATCAGTAAAACAATTTCATAATTAGACTAATATTTAACAGGATAATTGTTTGATGATAAATAAAAATATGTCGAAAATATTTATGGTAATGGATATGTCCGGGTTTCTCGGGCGAGAGATATGTAATAAGTATCAACATTAGAATTTAAATAACAATACTTTTAATATGGTTTAAGTCTGGGTAAAAATAATTGTAAGTTAAAATTACACAAGAATCATGGAAGTTTGTAATAATTAACAGAAACTTAATAATACTATATTTTATAATTAATTACTACGCAGTGCTTATTTACATTTGTAGTAAAATTCTTTAAATCAAAGTGTAAGGGGTAAAAAACTCCCGATTAATGCGTTTAATACTCCCATTTTCAAAAATTTTCTATGGCATTAAATTTCCCGTTATCAAGCCGTTTCTCAATGATCTGTTTACAAAATTATTACAAAATTGTATACATTTTTTACTCAACAGGGAAGGCAGGAGTGATTTTGCTGCAAAGGACTACGGTTGTTGGTTACATTGAAGTCCATCCTCCACATCAGTGCGTACGGAGACATTCTGGACAATGCAGCATTATCTGCGATGTGACTGTACTTTGGTACAGATCCGTGTCTCACCAGCACGTCTGAGCACCATGCCATAAAGCATGCAGTGTCAAGGCGTGGTTTTGAAGAGCATGATATCTGCAAGATTGTCCAGACCAAAGTTCAGATTCCATCGAGCATCTCTGGAATGTCATATCTGTGCGTGGCCAACATACCCATCGTTCCTCGAGGAATAAAAGCACATACCCCCCACACAAATATCGGAATTTGGTCGGAGGCATGCATGCGCGGGAGAGTTTCTGCAATGATTCAAGCAAAAAGCAGTCCAACCCAACATTGAAAAACGTTTATAAAAGCTACTTTTACATCCTCTTACGTGTGTCCCAATGCTTTTATGAATATAGTGTATAATATATACACACAGTGCCGACATTCTATTTTATTCTGTATATACACTAATTCTAAACTCTTTGAAAGATATGCACTATATTTTTTAATTACTATCTAGGATCCTGCGGAAAATATAAGCTCTCATAAAACCAAAGACGTCGTATGAAGTTTCCTGATGTCATCATCTTCACACTTTGAGATAATTTAAGTTGCATTACAGTGACAACTCGTAGTGTCTAATACACAGGTGCTGTCGCAGTAAAACGCAACTCTAATAGAAACCAATGCCGATCAAAATCAGTATTGTTTCAGATATCACAAGCCATCATTGCTGCGTTATTATACAATAGTCCCCCCACTGTCCTATAATTTTGCCGCATCCATCACATAATGACATATCGGCAATGGAAAATCGCCAAAATCTACTAATATTGCTATTAAACTGTAAGATGAAACCTAGTAATCAATAAAGAACTGGACATAATAAAATCTTACATTAATACCTTTTTCTAAAATGTAATAAAATAAAACTAATATACAGTAAAACATACTTTATAAGTCATATTATGTAACTAGATAAACGAAAAATCTCATCTAAAACCCCTGCAATTGCATTCTAAAAAGTAACATACTTCTTCAAATCGGAAATACACGTTTGTAAATGCTAAAATCACTAACAAACCTATTACAAAGTGACCCTAGTTTTGACGGGTATTTTATGAGTCTTTTGGGATAAATAATATTCTAAGGACAAGAGAACGCAAAATGTTCCAGCGAATCTATTTCTCTGTACTCACAGAGCGGGGAAGAATCCAAATTAAAAGTATGCAGTTTTTCTCTAAAATCACCATGACCTATAATAATCTGGAATAACACAATGCCTCTCCCTAACCGAGGGGAAAAACAAAAAAGTCTTCCTCCTTTTCGTGAACTATTAAGTACTTAAGTATGTAAATTTTCTTTTCCCTCCTTCTGTCGATACACATGGTCCTTCTCGAAACTTCTTTCAATGTTGCCAGATCTCGACGCTTCTGCTTTTATTTTGCCAGGTGTTTTTCTCTTACTCCATACTTGCTTAGCACCATATAAGGAAATTTATAAAGATCTTTTAACTAAAAGCAAGCAATCTAAAATTACATACTTTTTGCAAAAGGTAAAGCATGGATCTGAAGATAATGCAGAAAATGCTCAGAGGATATGGATAACATGCCAAAAAGAAAACGCCTCGGTTAATAGGGCTTGGTGATGACGAAGACAATATTATTTAATTTATATTAATATGTATCACTTAAATATCTTTATTATGAAAATATAATAGCATGTTTTTTAATTTTTGGAACCTAACCCTCCTTTTCGTACTAGTTCTTTGTTTTATATAACACGGCAATGTTTTGGAACTTAACTCCCGTGTTATACGGGGGTATCTGTTTTATAAAGGTAACTGTAATAAGCGAACTCGACTACCAAATCCAACGGAAGTTCACCAGAGATGATCTGGGCAAAGGTGGATCGGAGGGCAGGGGTGGATACTGTTCGATATGCTCTCGTCATAATTAGCAACACAATCCTTTGAGATTGCTCCAATTTCCTTGTATGAGAGGCCCCCAGCGTGTCGCCCCACATACCAGCCGGATAAACTATTGTAAGCGCAATCAAGGATCTTTACAGGAAACGCAGAGGGGGAAGCGCAACCCCCACTCTCCGCCTGTCAGACCACGTATTTTGCTAAACTGAACAATTGCCTTCTGACAAACCCCATCAACAAGTGTTAAGGGGTTCATGCCCATTCCTAGAGTAACCCCCAGGTAGCGGAATGACCCCCCTCCTGATGGGAGTGTCCTGCATTTTTAAGCTGGAGGCGATCCGGGCTGAGGCGACCCCTTAACAGAACCATAACCGACTTACTCGATATAAGTTCAATTTTATTTCCCGTAGCCATATATGTAAAGTACTCAACACCCTCTGTCCCTTTATCTCTATCTGCAACCTGCTATTTCCCTCTGACACTCACCAGATCGTCGGCGTATGCTACAAACTTTACACCAGTGGCCAGTGGTGATATTCGAAATATTTAACAAAGGATTCGCTAGCAGAAAACTTTTCCCTAACAATCACCGACAAACAAAATGAAGTTTTAGCTAGAAATAAATACAATACCTATTCTTGCGATATATCTAATAATCAGTGGCGTATTTGAAACATAAGGGGCCATGGGCGAATACCAGGTAACAATAGTATATTAGTGCTGTCAACCTTTTTTTTTAGGCAGAGAAATTTTTTCACCCCGAATGGCGCTGCTGATAATAGACAGATGTCATCATCTCTCGAAATACAACATCGTTTTTATTTCGCTGTCCATGGCCGTGGAACACGTGTCGGGCTATCTTTTATTATCTCGCGCGCGTGAGATTGTGGGATCTCTCTTATGACTGGATCTAGTTTCAAGAACTCTCTTGAATCGATCGCGATTAACCCTCGTTTCGGTCGAGAGAGCTCGCACCAAGGCATAGTCCCCGACCTTGCTCACAATCTAGATTGAAATGCTCGGTGCGAACGGGATATAAGGCTCTAGTTTAGTAGTATTACAGAGTATAATACGCATATTTTAATATATTTTTTAAAAAAAACAAAACCACTGAGAAATGTTACGTGTGTTTAACAAGGTTCGGGAAAAGGAAAATTTTACCAACGGGTTCGGGCGAACCTGTGCGAACCCGCTGAATATCACCACTGCCAGTGGCGTGCGGTGACATTTGATGATAGGGAAGCTGTGTTTCTGTAAGAAGCCGACTTCCAGGGGCAATCAGTTAATTGGGCGTCAGTAACGGTCTCGGGTCTATTCGTACGTGCGTGGTGGCGGAAGAGAAAGACGACAAGTATCTGACAAAATCCGTTTATTTTAACATAAAATAAACATATACTATGTAAAAATAGTTTGCTTTAGGACAATCAACCGTTCGGACGTCCCGGGCGTCGATGTGGTTCTTCGATGGTCGATCGAAGGTGGCCCCGGGACAGCGGCGTTGACAAGTCAGTAAGGCACAGGGAGACTTCGTCCGTTGGTGTCATTTTTGATCTCATATGAAACGATCGATAACATAACAGTGCTGCTAACTAGACTTATATGCTTGAATTGCAATGGATTGGTTTCAACATATGGACCTTAGCAGTTTAAGGAAGGAAAAGGATGCTTCTTGTAAAAAATTGAATTCAAATCTGACTTTTTTAAAACTGGGAAATATGCAAAGAGTGCTGCCATACAACATGAGTTTCCTATTTGTAAAGAAGAAAATTAATCGCATGCAATAAGGAACATTGTTTTTAAACTATTGGAATGCATTTATCCCGCATTCTGGGTATATTTGTACTGACAAGCATGATTGAAACGATGTAGAATTATTCTATTGTTTATAAAAATATTCACTTCTTTTAAAAGGTTTATTACCTGAATATAATTAATAAACCATGAAACAATATTTTAATGTTGTATTATTAAAATAGTGTAAATGAATTAAATTTTTATTTATTTATATAATGCTCTTTTTAAATCTTCGTTGTTGAAAATCGATTGTTTTCATCTTCTCTACATTTCGAAGATGCCAAGTGAATTTGAGATTGAGATAAATATATGTCTAAAATATATGCATTTCTTGTATGTAAAAAACAATAGAATTTTTGAGGCGTCAAAGAAATTTAAGCTTTGTGATTTCCCAATAACTGCATTTCTAAACACTTTCATTGTTAAATTATAGATATTTTGATACGATAAATGTTTCTACTTGAACAAAGTGCGTCCAATTGTCAATATTATCGTCGTTATCTGTTTCCATTGTCTCACTTTTTATTTGGTTTGCAGAGAATGATAAAACGAATAAAATCACTATAATTTTCTATTATATATTTTTTTAAAATATATATATAATACACCCCGAAGTATCGACAATATCAAATTTAGTTTGCACTATTTTCTATGATAACGTATTGAAACGATTACAAATTGTGATATATGTTTTTTCGGAATGGTTCGACTTCAAAATAAAAAGTTAAACAGCTTTAATACTTATTCTTTAGCGGATAAGATGTTTAGAATCTGTAGAGATGTAATAACTGATGATAAAGAGAAAAAAATTAATGGTAAGCAATCACTCCAATAGAAGAAATAAATAAATAAAAAGACGTAGTTGCTTCCAAAAAACTTTTGGTGGATCACCATTTATTTCCTTAAAAAGTTCCATTAGAATAAAAACTTCAGGACGACCCGACCTTTCTTTGTAGGCTTCACAGCCGCCCAGGAAACAATTCTTTAAAAACATAGGAAAAAATCCAATTCAAAATTAAAAATTTTTAATTTAATTGGATTTTTTCCTATGTTTTTAAAGAATTGTTTCCTGGGCGGCTGTGAAGCCTACAAAGAAAGGTCGGGTCGTCCTGAAGTTTTTATTCTAATGGAACTTTTTAAGGAAATAAATGGTGATCCACCAAAAGTTTTTTGGAAGCAACTACGTCTTTTTATTTCTTATAGAAAAATTTTCATCCAGCGAAACATTAAAGAAATTCAACAGCATGAATTTATTTATTTTTAATGTTATCTATTTTTAGCAAGCATTTCATAGTAAAGGTAACTTCTGAATCTCCCATTCATTTAAACTTTTATATAAATACCGAGTAACAGAATTTCATTCTCATTCTTTCGTTCCCCAGTACTTTACACTTTTCGTTATCCTTATCCCGTGCATCTGCTCAAAGAATCTTCACTCTTCTAAAGTAAAAGTACACTTCGACTTTGTTTTTGTCCTGTCTTTCTTGTTTCTTTCCTATCTTCTTCCCTGTTTGTGTCCTTTCTATAACACTGCCCATACCATCACTAGCTTTATTTCGTATTTCCGCACTCACCTTATCAACATGTTTGTCATCATTTGTCCATTTTTCCTGTATCTCCTAGTCTTCATCACCATGCTTATTTTCCTGCTCTTCTATCATTCCATCTTGCTCTTACTTCCCACAGTCATTCTTTCTGTAATCTGTTTCAATGCATAACAAACACTTTTTAAATTAGGACACTTAATTTATACAGTTGACAGATGTCTTGGTTTTCCGTGATTGTCCCGGATTTTATCCCCAACTATGTGGCAACTCTGGTAATAAAATATGTCCCACCTTGAGGCACTGCAACCTACTCCTGGATATTTTATATCGATTATTTTCTCGGCTACCTTAAACAAATTTTATATCTCTGTTAGCTTTAATCAAAATTACTTTTCTTCCAGATATTATAATCGGGAATCCTTCATAAAATTCAGCATTATAGAACCTTATTGTTCCACATTCTCTCATCGTTTGCTTCATCTCTTCCACAGTCATCTGAGGAAGAGTCCCCAGGCACGTGAGTTAGACTCGTTTTACTTTTTCGTCATTATTACTTTTAGCTAAGTTCTTATTATTTACTTTTCTAATAATACTCCACTTATCTTCAAGCTTCTTCGTCGTTGCCTCGTATAATCCTTCAGCTTAACGATCAATTTGACTGGCCTCATCCATACAGCTGAAAGCGGAACTTTCAAAGTAAGAACCTTCGAATAAACTCGGAATGATCTTTCTCCTGGGAAACAACTATATCTTTCGTTATTAAACTCATTTTCCTTCCTTCCGGTTTGGAGATTCGGCACCAATCCGATGCCAAATCTCCAAACCAGATGACCTCGAGTGTATTCGAATATTTCTTTACGACAGGAAACAAGCCAATTCGAGTACCAAAAAACTGGTTTTGCCCAGCGTCGGAAATTCTACTCACATTACAGTAATCTAGAAATCAAATTATTCTATGGTTCCGTATTTCTCAAGGAAATTTTAACGCTAGAACCGCGAGACATTTTGTATGTTCATGACTGCTATTTAAAGCACGCTTTTTACAATTTGAAACTGATTTTATATCACACTTTTACCAAAAATAACGTTCTAGAAGATTGTATAATTGCAAGGGACAGTTTTATAGGTCTGGGAGATTGCCCCCTCGAACTGGAGGAACTACATAAAATTCCAGCAACATTTGGTGGCGTCATCTCTTACGATATTTAATTTAAAATAAAAAAGTTCTTTTTAATAATTATAACGTGGCAAAAAACTTATCTCTATCCTCAAAATTAAGTTTTATAAAAAAAGAAAAAATTGTAAATGCTAATAACAAGTAAAGTCGTCATTTAAATCCTACGCGAGATATGACACAGACTCCCTTTGACTCCCTACCCCCTCGACCTTTAACAAAATATAACAGCTTCAACCTCCCTGCAAAATTTCCGAAAATTTCAACAAAAACACAGGCGTTATTAAGCCTCAAACAGGGTGAACAAAATCGTACCCCCTACTCACTAACATTCATACATACAGAAATTACCCCAGAATATGTTTGCATTTCTCGACGTTTCAATGTGCCCTGAGTCCAAAAATATAAAAATCTTGGGAGTCATTTTCTGACCGATCGTTATACAGTATATAACAGAGCCGTAAAAATAATAATAATAGTAAACAGATTACAATATGCAAAGTATCAGGGTCAAGTAGGATGGCTAATGCACCCGGCCATCCTACTGATCTGGGAGACCAAGGATTCGAATCTGGGCGTAACCCTAACTGTTTTTCCCATATCATCATTAAAAATCTCAGAAATGTAGCAGGGAGTATTTCAGTGCCGTTTACACTATTTCTTAAACATATTTACGTCCGAAAGAATTACATAATAAAAACTTGAGCATCATTTCAGTGAAAACAATGATATTCTAACAACACCCCCATCCACTCATTTCATCACATCTATAAACATTAACAGATTAAAAGAACCAAATAATTTTCACGGATTTTCCGATAATCTCTCCCGAGAAATATTTCTTTTGTATCTTTATATTTCAGAAGATGAAAATGTAATGAAAAATAAACTACATTGCAGTAACATCGAATGCGTGTTAATTCATGAAAGTTACTCAAAAATATTTTTTGTGGTTGAGTACACCTATAACACTACACTTATGGAACTCAAAATCAGTGTTTGTGGCACGGCTTTATGGCATGGGTGCCACAAACACTGTTTATACATGATTTTGAGTTCCATAAGTGCAGTGTTATAGGTGTACTCAACCACAAAATACCGTGTGAAAACGATGTTAAAACTGCCGGAATTTTGATGATTTTATTTAAAATAAATGCTGCGTATTAATATTAATATTTACATTTATTAATAAAAGAAATATTAAAGACAATTTATACAGTTGAAGCATCTTTCTGTTGCACAGCATCTGTATGCTTATTAATCGTTATTTTTAAATTTAAATAAATAATAATAATTATACACGTGTACCTAAAGTCGAATAAATAAATAAATATGATTAATTAGTTATTTATTTATTTTTATTTAATTATCTGTACGAAATATTACGCAAAAAGGAAAATTCCGATCGCTATCTAATCAAAAGCGAACAATTTAAATTTCAAAGCATCCACTTCAATAAACAATGCAATCGTAACTTTCGGTACAACTGGTACAAATTGAATTCATCCATTAATTTACCAATTATTCAATTTATATTAAATTAATAAACGATCGTTTACTTTCATTTATTTAATTCAGCATCATGTAAGTTAACTATTTCAATTTATTAATTTAAATTAATTAATAAATAGAAAGATTGTTTTTCATGTGGAGAAATCTTACTCGCTTTCTAGCTGTTCTTGATTCATTGTGTAATATTGCAAGTATATACTTTACTTACATCTCTATACTTATTTTAGCGAATTTTAGCTTCTTTAAGATAAACACCAATCTTTAATTTAAAAATAAACAAGCTAATTAATTAATTAATCGTATTCTTGGTTAAGAGTAGAAGATTTCTATAATTATAAAGTTGAAGTGAAGAATTAAGTTAAATTCCACCAGTGGCCAAATGGACAAAATCACTATACATTTGATTGTGGGTTCGAGCTTCACTAACGGACTGGTAACGTAAAATCTTCCGATTTTCTTCAGGAAACCGTCACTTAAATTGGAGAAATTTCCTCTAGAAAATCCTCCCTAAGGCACTTCTCCTTGGAAGATTGTCCACACGTTGCATCGTCTTATTCTATTAAACTAATCCAATCTAATTTAAATCAACAAAAGAAATTTTTATAAAGTTTATTCTTTAAACAAAAATATAAATATAATGCAATTTTTTTTAAGCTAAAACAGTTAAAATTAACTTATTAAATATATATTTCATAGATCCTAGGTTATTTGTTCGCATTTAAAACAAAATTCTGAAAGATATAAACCTTAAGGTGACTTCCACACGTTAATTTCTTTCATAATAAGTTAACTGATTAAGTACAACAATTTAAACTACCCAATTTGTTAAACAATACATCTTAACAGTTATTTATTGTTAGAAACGTAACGGCAGTTTGGTTTTTTTTAATGAAAATTTATGGTTCGAAAACGATTTGAAGGATGGATTTAACACTGGTATGCGTTCCCGAAGACGATAGCGATAGCACAGAGAAGGAAGAGCACAAGATCCATATTATCGTTAATAAATTTCAATTAGATCAACTATTAGAAAATGCTAAAAATAAAATTGTGATGATCCATATTTCTGCATATTGGTGCGGTCTTAGCATGGGAATGGATGAACTTATCGAGGATTTGGCAGACAAATATCAAGATAAAGTACACGTATTAAAAATTGATGCGGCAAAATGTAGAGATATAGCAAAAGAATACAAGATTAAATACGTTTCCACGTTTATATTCGTTTTCAATGGAGAAAATATCGAGGAATTTCAAGGCGCGGATCAAGATATAATTCGAGAATTACTGGAAAGGAATTTATCTTATTTAGAGCTTCATCAAATCTCGCTTTAACGTACTACGTCGTTTACGATATAACGTTTATGTTCTTTATTTATTAAATAAATTTATCAGTTACATTAAGTTATCGTTTATTTGATTACAATTATTTGTTATTATTCAGTCTCCTATGCTGAAATATAACCTTGGATGTGTGAACTTGATAACTAAGATAATATTACGCATTTACAATCGCGTGTATTAATATAATAACCATTATTTAAAAATGCAATTTTTTTTCATGTTTCTAAATATTTCTATAGGGGAACTTTGACAAAGAATACAGCAAACCGGAAGAAACCAGCTTATATAAATTGCGACGGAGTAATAGTGAAAGCGGTGTATTCTCCGGATGCAGTTCGATCAGCAATGAATTACCATCACCGTCCAGGAGATCTTTTCATTGCAACTTATCCGAAATGCGGTACCACGTGGATGCAACATATCGTTATGTTAATTCTACGAGACGGAAAACCCATAAATGATCCATTGGAGTTTTTCTTTAGAACTCCGTCTATTGAAATGTGTGGAGCGGATGCTATTGATCTCATGCCCGGTCCGGGAGTTATCAAAACGCATCTTCCCATGGAAAAAATGAAGATGAATCCAAAAGCGAAGTACATCTTTGTCGCTCGAAATCCTAGGGATTGTTGCGTATCTTTGTACTACCAAAATAAGAATTTTCCTTTTTATAAATTCGAGGATGGTACTTTTGATGAATTTTTTGAATTATTTATTGAGGGAAATGTAGATTACGGCGATTACTTCGATCATTTGCTTCCTTGGTATAATAGGAGAGACGATGACAATATATATTTTACCACTTTTGAGAAAATTAAAAACAATACTAAAGAAGAAGTCTTAAACATTGCAGCATTTATTGATAAAAAACACAGAGAAAAATTAGAGAATGATCCGAAATTGCTCCATGATATTTTATATTATAGCAGCTTAGATTACATGAAAACTCATTCTAATTTTAAAGGCCTCATACGAAAACTTTCCGACCACATCAAACGGGGGTATCCTATTTCGTCCGGATTAAAGGCTTTCTACGAAAATTTGCGTAACGAAAGCAAAAACAAAACTGCAAAAGGACAATTTATTAGAAAAGGAATTGTTGGAGACTGGAAAAATCATTTCACTCCCGAACAAGAAAGAATATTTCAAGAAAAAATTCGAATGAAAACATGTAATAGCGATGTTATGGATCTGTGGAAGGAATGAAAATGCACGAAAATTTAATAACAATACAAAAATATTGTTTACATTTATTCAAATACTTTGCTTATGACATAAATTTCCTTATATGTGCATACTTTGAATATACAACAAATATATTTTTGTTTTTATTAATTATAAATGCTACAGATGTAAATGAGTAATGTATTTATGTATTGACTGTGCATTATTTAATGTAAAAATAATTATTTAATGAACAAAGAAAATTTCGAATACGTATAACAGTACGAGTTTTAATTTATTGATCCATTGTGTGTTATTTTTTTTTTATCATAACTAAAACAATTCTCTACTGTTAATAAATAATATTTGTTTTCAAAATTTGTTTATTATTTATTGAGACGTTTTAATTGAAAATAAATTTTATACAAATATATGAATAATTACAAACTCTACAAAATTTTACAGACCAAGGCTTCCAAAAAGAGTTGGTCTTGACCTCTGACGGAACGATGAAAGTTTAAGAAGGGGTCGATAAAACTTTGCAAATATAAAAAATTTACTAAATTAATTACACTTCTAGCCCAAATACACATTAAAACTGTCTATGACTGGGATGGCGAACCTATGGCACGTAATGTATCATATGATTTCTGCCTTTTTCAATCATCCTTTCTGTTTATCACCCGATCATCTTTTTTTCAATCAGATTTTTTACGTTTATTCGAATTAAAGCGTATTCGTTTAATTTCTTTAAATATCATTATTCGAAGTCTAAGACATTGGCACGCATTAACATCTTTAAAGCTAAGTATGCTTACAATATGGCACGCGGACTGAAAAAGGTTGGCCATCCCTGGTCTATGAGAACACGGATAAATGAAAGGGACGACTCAATTATTCAAATATAACTTATTAACAGAACCCCTCATCGGCCCATTTAAAGATTATTTTAAAAAATGCCATATATCTAAAAAAAATTATTAAAAATTCGCCCTCAAATAAATTTAGAAAGGTCCCTTTTAAAAAATTGTACTTTCCATCGATTGGTGGAAAATATTCCTTTAACCCTCTACAAGGGGATGGACAGATGGTTGAGCGGTTAAGCCGTTAAGGTGTCAGCGTCCCGCTCTAGAGATCCTTTGAGTCGAAAATCCCACTAATTTTTTATTTTAAACACCACGTTGTTTATATAATGATGCGCTTACAAAATTTCTGAACCAAATACCTGGGCGTCTAGGCCTTCATTTAGCCTGGCTATCTCAATACTGACCGAAAAAGCACTTACGATTTTCAAGCTGAAAGCCATATATATTTTAAAGTATAATAAACAAAAACATTTATGTAGTTATTATACAACTTTAATTTATTCGAAATTAATTTACAGGTGTATCAAAACGGTAGAAGTAAAGTAAAAGTACAATCAAATAAATATTTATTTATTTTCAATAAGACAATTACAGTCCAGAAACTAAATACTAATGTCCAGTTAGATAAGAACGGTGTGGTAAATAATACTATATAATTTAGGAATTTAAACATCATTGTTTTATAATTTTTTCTTATCATTAATCCCACAACCTCATTACATGGCTTCCTTTAGTTTTTTCTTTAATTCTTTCTTCTAATCTCTCTTCTTGTTCCTTGCTGAAATAGTTACGCCAATCCCCTATAATACCTTTTCTGACGAATTTGTCATTCCCCGCTTTGCTAGCTGGCACATTTGGGATACTTTTTGAGAATTCGGCAATATGTTTCCACCCAGAAGATACTTTATCGGGATTTTCTCTTATATAACCATTCATTTCTGCATAATAATCATTAACGTGTTTCTTCATGTACTCGAAACTACTGTAATATAGAACATCGTCTAAAATTTTTGGATTTTCTTTTAAATCTCTTTCGTATTCTTCGCCTAGAAATTTTGCGATATTCAGAACTTCTTCTTTCGTATTTCGTTTCACTTTTTCGTACGTTGTGAAGTAAACATTTTCGTCGTTTCTGTGTTCGTACCAAGGAATTAAGTGATCGAAATAATCGCCGAATTCCACTTCGCCTCTCAGAAACAGTTCGAAGAAATCATCGAATGTGCCATCCTGAAAAAAATACATCGCAAAAGCTTTTGTATGATTATAAAGGGATACGCAACAATCTTTGGGATTTCTTGCGACGTAAATATATTTAGCGTGAGGATAAAATGGCGTTAAGTGAAAAGGTAAATGCAACTTCAAGGCACCTTTTGACGTCATGAGATCTACAATATCGGCACCTGACCTTTCAAGAGACGGAGTACTTATAAAAAAATCCAAAGCATTTTGGAATGGTTTTCCTTTTCTTAAAATTAACATGACGATGTGTTGCATCCACGTAGTTCCACATTTTGGGTATGTAACTATAAATAGATCGTTCGGTTTGGGTTTATAATTAATAGCAGATAAGCAAGCTTCTTCGGAAAAAACTCCCGGAACATTCATTCCACTTACTTCTTTATAAAATGGAACTATTTTCTCTGTCATCTTGCTTTTTCCAAAAGTAGAAACTGTAATTATAAAATATTAGGGTTAAATATATCACAAAATTAAAGTATGTCAGGAAAATGTATATTTTATGTCGAAAAAACTCATGTTGTGCCATTGTAAAAAAAGTGAAATAACTAAAATTAATGAGAAATAAAAAAAGTCATAGTTTAAAGATGAACAATGATTTAAAATCTTTAAATAAAACAAAAATGAAAACGTGCTTTTCAACCACTGGACCACGAAAAAAGTTCATCGGTCGGCAGAAAAATATTTGATCGTACTGACACCGGCGCAATTGATTGCGGTGACATTTAACCATATTTATAGCCCGAAAATCAATGACCAATGCTTAAATACTGTAAAATTTGCGGTTGATCAGGATATTGTCTCGGGAATTCAAGAAGGATTAGTTAAAATACATGACAGGATAAATAATGCGTCGAAAATCTATGATACGAAAATAAACTACATACTATAAAACTAGACGATGGTGATTATTTATCACTTTAATGATTTACGAAATTGTTTTAAAAAAAGGTTGCTTTCAGTGGTCCTTCATTCCGAGATTGAATGGGATCGGAAGAGTAACATCGCGCAGTAGCTCGTTAACCTATAAGCAAAGGGGGCATTTTTCAGGGAACTCCAAACCAATCTTTTATAAAAAAGTATTTCCCCAATAAACTCCCCCGAGAGTAAACGCTTTACATGAGGCTCCTTAATTCAAATTTACCGAGGCCTTGTTAGGCTATAACGCGCCACTGATCGCACCCCCATCATTACAGTGTATTTGCGCACACACACTGTTGTGATTAAATTTTACATTTGATTATGCTTATCGCTCCGTTATGTGCCTAAAACATGACTAAAATATATATTCATCGAATTTAGGTATGTCCTCAAAGTTTTAGCCTTTTATTCTTAGTGTAAGTCCAATAGGATCGAACAGGCCTACAATGGAGCAGCCAGGTGGCCATTGTAGATTGCCACATGAATTTCTCGGCCATCCGGTGCCCAGCTTTCTGTCATAATGAGATATGCATGCAATTTGAGTTGCAAGACTTGAGGACGTGATACGCAGCAAGTTAAATAAAATAATTTAATAATAATTGTAAAGAACATCATCTTATATATTAAAATTGAAGACAGACCGTCTTAAAGTTTAATTTTATGGTATATATTTTATTTTCCGTTGAAATTATAAAGTTAAACGAAATAAATAAAGTAACGATTTACTTACCGAATTAATTTTTCTGTTGAAAACTGCTCACTTAACGTGTACTGTACGTATTGATAGGCAGTTGTTTTTTCGGAATGCTATTTATTAAATTCAAGGTGAAAGGTTACACTAAGTACGGCATGCGGTATCATCTTTCATAACACCTATATTTAAAAATATAAGTATACATTAATTATTCAGTTATTAAATGATAAATTCTGTTTTGAATTACATATCGTACGTCTAGATGTCTGTAGGGGTGTGTGCGTGGCACGATTTTGTACACCCTGTTTGAAGAGTAACTCCTGTGCTTTTTGTTGAAAATTTATGAACTTTGGCACGGAGGTATGTTTATTAGGGAACTAATGCTATTAAATTTTGGTGGTTAAAAGTCGAGGGAATAGAAAGATGAAGGTCGTCTGTATCTTTAGTAGGGTCGGACTTAAGATTTTCCTCATTATTAACATTTAAATTTTTTTATAAAACCCGTCTCTACCCTCAAAATTGAGCTTTTTGCCATTTTATAATACTTAAAAAACAAAATATGATAACAGATGACGCCACCAAATAGAAACCTGTTGCTGGATTTTTCAATATTTCGAATGTTGTTTTCTTCAATTTAAAAACGTGAATTTTTAAATGTATTGATATTATTTCTAAAATATAGTAAACTTTTGAATCTCCGTACGTATATAGGCGGATTCAAAAGTTGTCATACAAAATACAGAGAACCGAAAAGACCCACTTGTGGCGTGTACACGTTTTAACATGAACTGGCTGTGAGGGAGGAAAGTACAGTAGAGAGGAGTTTATCTGAACACCGGTTATCCGAACTCTTTCCAGTCGGACTGTGTCGTGCCGAATCGAACGTTTTTGATACTAGAATTACTTCTGAAGTATAATTTTTATGTTTTTATATTTTTAAATATATTTATTTTGTTTGTACAAAATAAAGAAATAATTTTTAACGATACAATAGCCTGGGTTATTATTTTAAAAATTTTCGTTAGGCTTAAAATCGACGAAAATTCAACACGAAGCGACACGCAACGGAGAAAAATTTCAACATCAGACAGGTTAATATATTTTTTCGTACATAATCGGTTATCAGAACAACTCCAGTCCCCAATTGATTCAGAAACACGACTCTCTACTGTATTCACATTGGCCTTCTGTTAAATTCTGAAGTTCCGGAAGTGTCCCACTATTGGTTAATATTTGATATCTTCTTTCCATAAAAGGAAAAATTATTAATAACGAGCGATTATCTATTATGTCATCCTCACAATTTCGGGCTACAATTTTTAATCATATTTTCTCCATCTCAAATTAGTAATGGCTTGCCCCTATACATAATACTTTTCGGTTGGTTGGTTGGTTAAAGTTTTTTGGCGCAAGGGCCACACAGGCCAAGCTGCGCCGCGTCATATGGTATAAATAAATAACAATAAAAAAAACAGAAAGGAACAAAAAAGAAAGAACCAATAACGAAAATATATAACAATATGTATATAAAAATAAATAAATCTGTTTATAAATATTTGTGACTTAAAAAGAGCAATAATTTATCAAGGTTTGGCCTCTGGTCCAGGATCTCTCTAAAACTTGCATTTCCAACTGTCTACGAATCCTCTCAAAGGCAATGCATGTGCTCAGTATGTGCTTAACACTTACAGTACAGTTGCAATACTGACATGCAGGCTGGTCATCACCCTTCAAAAGGTATTGATGTGTCAGTCGAGTATGTCCAATTCTCAAACGAGTAAGAATAACCTCAGATCTCCTGTCATAGAAAATTGGACACAGAAGAAACCCCATCATAAATTTGATCTCGTGTAGTTTATTGTAGACTTGTGCGTTCCACACATTTTGCCATCTCTCCTCTAGTCGTTTTTTAACAACTAGCTTTAAGTCACCTCCTTCGATAAACATTGTATGCTGAGGAGGACTTGCTGACTTTGGAGCAGCGTCAGCTTCTTCATTTCCTCTTACACCTACATGGCCCAAGACCCAACAAAATTTTACAGAGAAATTCCTTGCAAGAAGATGGCAAATCAGATTATGGATTTCAATCAATATAGAGTGATCTCATCTGAACCTAGTTCTCAAAGCCTGAAGTGCAGTAACATGAGTCAGTGTAAATCACGCAGTAACGATGACCTTTCCTATTTATATACTTTAGGACTAAAGATAGAAGAATTCGGTACTATTCGTTCTGCCACACTTTCATCCTGGCAAACAAAGGCTAAGCCAATATAATCATCCGATTTAGATCCATTGGTATATATAAGAATTAAATTCCTGTATTCTCGATTCGAAATTCCCGATTTTAGGTAAATTTCTGTAACACTCCATTTAGGTAAGTTTCGGGATCGAAGTGCAAACCACGCCTTCAGGAAAAGTAGATGCACGAGGTCTTCTCTGCGTTAAAAGTAAAATCATTGGTCTTGGACCAATTGTCCAAGACAATGTGATTTAAAAAGGTTTGCAGTTGTCTCTCAATGAAACTCATATTACTAGACTGGCATGGCTGAGAGACTTTACCCAGTTTACATATAATACAAAAATAACAACATGCTTGATGTTGGTCTTATATTGCCAACTTACAGAAAGTGTGTTTAAAAAATTCTAAAT
The DNA here is from genome assembly GCF_030686945.1 of Centruroides vittatus. Lineage (NCBI taxonomy): Eukaryota > Metazoa > Arthropoda > Arachnida > Scorpiones > Buthidae > Centruroides > Centruroides vittatus. The sequence continues at coordinate 20,658 of NW_027122384.1, forward strand.
GTAATTAAATTACGATAAAAGTCATAATTTAAAGAATTTATTTTCGCGACTAATTTTATAAAGTTAAATATTTTGAATTCCACAAATTAATATTTGACCTAAATAAGTCGATTCGAGGAAGAACTCAAATCAAATCCGAGAATTAAAAAGTTGAATATTAAATCTCCAACGTAGATAATAATTTCTTGTTTCGGCTGACAAATTAGTAAAAGCCATTACAAAATGTTTCAAAAATTGAAGCGCAAACTCGTCTAAACTTGATGATGGCCAGGTCGAATGCCATCGTACGATTCAACGTCACTCCAAGCTACCCTCTCCTGGGTGCGGTGAGTAAATCTAAGGGGGGAGCGAGAAGCAGCAAGGTTAGTTAGTTAGTTAGTTAGTTCTAGTTTTTTGGCACAAGAGCCATACAGGCTATGCTGCGCCATGACAAATGGTAAAATTAAACAAAGCTAAATATATATATCACAAGGCGTCAATACAACACAAAAACACAAACAAACAGAACAACACAAATATAAATATATAATAAATAAATAAATAAATAAATTAGTTAACTTAAATCTCTCTATTAATATTTATAACTTTCAAAAAGTTCAGTATCTTATCAAGATTTGGCCTCTGGCCCAAAATCTCTCTCAAAGTTGCATTTCCAAAATGCTGTCTGCGACTCTGGTCAAAAGCAACACAGTTGCAAAGTATATGTTTAACACTTAAAGTACAAATGCAATACTGGCATACTGGCTGGTCATCACCCTTCAAAAGGTATTGATGAGTAAGCCGAGTATGTCCAATTCTCAGACGAGTAAGAATGACTTCAGATCTCCTATCATACTGTTTCTTGTGTGTCCAATTTTCTATTATAGGTTTGATCTCGTAAAGTTTATTGTGGACTTGTTCGTTCCACACATTTTGCCATCTCTCTGCTAGTCGTTTTTTAACAACCAGCTTCAAGTCACCTCCTTCAATAAACATTGTATGCTGAGAAGGACTTGCTGACTTTGCAGCTGCATCAGCTGCTTCATTCCCTTTTATACCTACATGGCCTGGGACCCAACAAAATTTTACAAAAATATTACTTGCAATAAGATGGCAAAACAGTTTGCGAATTTTAATCACTATAGAGTGAGAACTAGGTTCATGTGAGATCAAAGCCTGAAGTGCACTAACTGAGTCAGTGTAAATAACACAGCAACGATGACCTTTCCTAATTATATATTTTAAGGCTAGATAAATAGCCTGCACACTCTGCAGTAAAGATGGAAGAATTCGATGCAATTTGTTCTGCCACGATCTCATCCTGGCAGACAAAGGCTGAGCCAACGTAATCAACCGATTTCGATCCATCAGTATAAATAGGAATTAAATTCCTGTCGTGATGTTGAATTTCTGCAAAGTGCTGCCTATAGATGTAGTCTGGGGTGAATTCCTTAGGAAACTGCTTTAAGCTAATGTCAACATTTATCACAGGAATTGACCAAGGTGATATATTATCGACCTCGGCCTGTGAAATGTTGCTTGTGTCCAGGTCAATCGTGCTGCTTACATTCTCCATTCTAATGTCAAATGTAGGAACACAACTTGGGCGAGCTGTAAATAATCTTTTCAGCTGAGTATCTGATACTCTACAATAAACTGAAGGTTTAGCCAAAGATTTCTGTTTAATGTAATAGAACAGAGACAACTGCTCTCGCCTGAGAGATAGTGGGGGCTCATAAGCATCTACGTACAAACTTTGGACAGGAGAAGTTCGAAACGCACCAGTGCACAAACGCAATGCTTGATGGTGGATTGGATCCAGCATCCGAAGAGTAGATTCTCGCGCAGAGCCATACACAATACATCCATAATCAAGCTTAGAGCGAACAAGAGCTCTATATATTCTGAGCATTGAACATTTGTCTGCTCCCCAGAATGAGCAGCATAATACCTTTAAAAGGTTCAGAGATTTTAAACATCTACTCTTCAAATTGCGCAAGTGTGGCAAGAACGTCAATTTATGGTCAAACACGACACCCAAAAATTTTGCTTCGTTGACCATTGGGATTTTAACCCCATTTAAGTAAATTTCAGGGTCCAGGTGCAAACCACGCCTTCGGCAAAAGTGAATGCATGACGTCTTCTCTACGTTAAAGCTGAAACCATTGGTCTTAAACCAATTGTCTATGCGATTTAGGGAGGTTTGCAGTTGTCTCTCAATAAAACTCATATTACTAGACTGGAGGACTGTTCCAATTCTATTAGAGCAAGTGTGTGGTGTATTCGGCTCCGTTTTTCATCGATGTTTTCTACGGTTCTGCTTATCGGATCTTTGAAATTTAACCACCGCTGGATAGATCTTTTTACCAGCTCTCTGTAAATGTTTTACTTTTTAATTTTGGTTAACGCTTTTTTGTTTTATAAGCGTTTTTGTTTTCGGCTTTTGTCGGCCTGCATTGGGCTCGTTTTTTAGTTTCCGCTCGGTCCGGTGACGGTTTTAGGGGGCCCGCGTGCTCTTCTACGCGCACCCCAATTTTGATTGCCATAGTATCTTTTTTTGCCGAGTTATTCTGTTTTTTCTTTTGTCACCGTTAGACAAAGATCCTCGTGGTCGCCGCTCGGTCGTCTTAGCCACTCGGTGTGTTTCAGCCGCTGCGGCGTTTCTTCTGCGCCGGGCTTCGTCTATCTTTACCGGGCATTTTCGAGACGGCGTTGGTGTTACTCTCACCCGCTGTCAGTCGTGTAATTTTCTTTTTTAATTTCTTTTATTTTTCCTTGTGCTAGTCGTGTTTCGCCGTTCAGCGTGTTACAGCCGCTTCGGCGTTTCTTCAGTGTCGGGCTACGGCACGTTAGTAGGCTTGGTTCGTGTCATCTGTGGTGCTTGTCTTGCGCATCCTCGGCCCACGCTGTCGTGTTTTGCTTTATTTTCTTTTTTTCTCGTCACCGGACGTCATTCGCCGTTTGGCTTATCTTGTAGCCGTTCGGCGTAGCTAATCTTGTCGGCGGGGCTCAGCTTATCGGCGTAGCTATTCAAGTCGGCGGGGCTCAGCTAATCGGCGTTTCCTCTGTTTTATTGTTTTTTCGGGGTCTATTCTTATTCGCATCTTCAATGGAGGACCCGAAGGTTATCCTCGAGTCGCTGGGGGACTGTTCTTCTCAACCACCCGCCAGTACATCGGCAGATAGTGAAAATGAAGAAGACACACCCTGTACCTGGGATTCTGATGAAGATATTCTCAAGGAAGCTAATGTTAGTCTAGGGAGGATCATGGAGCTTGTCCCAGAGTCCACCAACTCCACTGTGCGAAAACACGAAAGGGCTGAAGTCAGGAAACGAGCTGCACGAATGTTCGCAGCTATTCATCAGATGTATGGAATGCTCAAAGAACTGAGATCCAAAACTTCTCAAATTTTAACACCAGCTACTGTCTCCAAAACCTACGCAGATATCGTCAGCTCAGGAGCTAAGCAAAGTAACACCACTAAAACAATTACTAGATCTCTATCTTCTAAGATACAGCAGGAAGGCAGTGGGGGGACACACGCTGTTTTGGTGTACCCCAAAGCAGAAGACCAAGATACAAACGAAAACCCGGATAAATTAATCAACACTCTGAAAGAAGCCATCCAACCACACGAGTTGGGGATTAGCATCAAACGAGTTTACAAAGTTAAAAACCAAGGGATCTGTATAAGGGTTCAAAATAATAAAGATGGAGAAACACTTAGGGAAGCTATAGAAGGCATCCCTTCAATTAAAGAAAAAGTTAAATGCCATGTTACAGAGGGCCGTAGACCCCGAATCATTCTCTTAAACGTCCCAAATTCGGTCGAAGAGCAATATCTAATACAGACTCTATATAAACAAAACAACATATGGATGGGCCACACCTTAGAAAGTTTCACTCAACAATGCCGCATTAGTACGGTGTTCAATAAGGGACGTACAAAAGAAAACTGCAGACACATGGTGTTATCGGTTACTCCAGCAATACGTAGCCTTATCATAAATAACCGTCACCTCTCGTTGTCTTGGGCCACGGTGCAGGCCGATGACTTTATCCCGGTCACCAGATGCTACCGCTGCTGCGGCTTTAATCACCTAGCAAAGGACTGCCAAGAACTAACTCGATGTAGCCACTGTGCCAAGTCGCACAAATTCAACGAGTGCACAAAGAGACACAGCACCCCTTGCTGCACTAACTGCAACAATTACAACAAAGAAGTAACTGCAAACAAAAGGGTTCCAGCAAATCATAACGCTTTTAGTCAGGATTGCACTATTCTACAAAAAATAAAAACGCAACGAATTCAACAAACTGATTATGGGGTGTAATCAAACCAACATTAAAACTCAGCCTTCTATCAACACCCTGACTCATACCGGTAGCCCAAGCATGCATTCAACTGCTATGTGCAACTTCCGTCTCACACTCCTCACCATCAACACTCAGAGGTCCAAGGCCGCTTCTTCGTTCGTTAAAAAAATGGTGGACGATCATAAAGCCGACATCGTTCTCATACAGGAACCCTACCTTGTCAACAACTCAATTGTCCGGTTTGGGAAATGGAGAGTTCACCCCCCCTCAGAACTTCTGTAGCACTATCAAAGCGGGAATACTCATTTGCAGCAAAAACATCATAGCCAACTTCTGCCCAGACCTCAGCACCGATCACATCACTACCGTTCTGCTTACTCACGGCAATAACCGCCTTTATCTCTCATCAGTCTACTGTTCACCAAACGATGACATACACCATCTGATTGATGAAATGCAGTACATACACCCCAAAATTAGTGCTTTCCCCTGGGTTACTTCTGGGGATTTCAATGCAAAATCCCCAGTCTGGCACAGCCCAGAAGAAGACCCCCGCGGTTTTTCTATTTGCGAGTATATGTCAAGGAACCAAATTGTTTCCTGCAATACCAGCCCACTCCCGACCTTCTTCTGCACTCGTGGGAAAAGTTGGGTCGATCTGTGCCTAGCTAATGACAAGGCCCACAAGCTCGTCACCTATTGTAGCACTCTGGAAGAAAATAGCTTGAGTGACCATAGGTACATTAAGACTTACATTAAAACCAGCAACCCTATAAATATCAATAACAACATCACAATCAGGAAGACTAACTGGACCACTTTTCAAGATCTCTTCAAGCAGTTCTGGGCAACCCCAATTCAGGGGATCCTCTCGGACATTACCAACGTTGAGGAGCTAGCCGACCATATTAACCACTTCTATATTGAACTCTTACCACTACTCTACCACCATAAAAGAGATAAATCATAGTAATGCACCATGGTGGAACAACACGCTTAATAGACGAAGACGCAATGTCAGGCGCCTTTATAGGCTTTTTAAAAGAGAAAACAACCCAACGCTCAAAGAGATCAAAAAGACAAACTACCTTGAAGAGTTTCGCATCTATAAAACCGAAATTAACACAGCGAGGACGCAGGCATGGAAAAAGTACTGCAGCGAGATTGGCAATAAGAGCGCATGGAGTGATCCCTATCACACGGTGCTTAAGCCAAGAAAAGCTACAAGTATCCCTGTTAATATCAAAAGGGAGGATGGTACATTTACATCAGAGCTTTCAGAAGCCTATAAACACCTTCTCGACACACATTTTCCTTTGGATGATTCCAGCAAAGACAACTACACTCAAACTAGCATCAGGAATAGTGTCTTAACTCATCCAAACTCTAACAACGATGTCCCTTTCACTTTTGCCGAAGTCCGTGCAGCAATTTTCACCATGCGCAACAAGAAGGCCCCAGGTGTTGATGGGATTACACCCCTCATGGCTAAAAAGGCATACGAAGCAGTTCCTATCGCCTTTGTTTACACTTACAACAAATGCCTTGAAAACCAACAATTCCCCACCTCCTGGAAAAACGCCGCAATCAAGTTCATCCCTAAAGTCGGCAAAGCAACACCAGATAAGGCGACCGACTTTAGGCCGATTAGTCTTTTACCAGTCTTGGGCAAAGCCCTAGACGGGCTCATAATCAACCGTATTAACCACTACCTCTACTGCAATAACCTCCTCCATAATAACCAGTTCGGCTTCGTCCCAAAAAAGTCCACCTACCACGCCCTACATCATGCCATGCAATTCATCGCTAAGGCCTGGGACATCAATCACCATGTGCTCATGGTTTCTATTGATTACAGTAATGCTTTTAATTCACTCTGGTGGCCATCACTTCTAAGCTCTCTCAAGCGGCACAAATGCCCTAGCAACCTTTATAACATCCTGAAAGACTATCTCAACAACAGGTCTGTAGGAAGTTATGACCTAGACCCACCGATTATACAAAATATGACGCGCGGCTGCCCGCAGGGCTCTAGGTCGGGCCCAGGGCTATGGAACATTATGTATGACGAGCTTCTTCGAATCAATCCAAGCAACATCAGCGTGCCCTGGGTCCTTCAGGGCTATGCGGATGACACCCTTCTGATGCTCTCGGGCAGAAATAGTGAAAAGCTTCAGGAGGAAGCTAACAAACTTTTAAACGTCATTCACACTTGGAGCGACAACAACAAGCTTACAATCAATACAGACAAGTCAATCTGTATGCTAATGTCACGGGGGCGCCAGCTACAGAAACCCCCCTCCTTAAAGATAAACGGCATAAAAATCAAGCACACGAACAAACTAAAGTATCTCGGCTTAATTCTAGATCAAGGCCTCAAATGGAATTATCACATTGACCATGTCTGCAGTAAAGCGGCCAAATTAGCGAACCTTTTGTGCTATCTAGCTGGTAAAAACTGGGGGCTTAATGTTAACAACCTAATCCACATTTACAAGCAGGCCATAGAGCCTATTATCCTGTATGGCACGCCGATCTGGGAAACAGCTGCTTCCCGGGCTCATATCAAACGGTTGGTTGGTTGGTTAAAGTTTATTGGCACAAGGGCCACAATAGGCCAAAGCTGCGCCACAACATTACGTTAATATATGTACATACAATAACAATTAAAAAATAAAATAAAACAAAAAACCAATAACAATAATTTTATTCACAATTATGTTTATATACTAAAGTGTGTAACAACTAACATGTATTAATATATAAATAAATAAATAATTAAATTTCTTTATAAATATTTGTAACTTTTAGAAAGTTCAATAATTTATCAACATTTGGCCTCTGGCCCAAAATCTCTTTAAAACTTGCATTTCCAAAATGCTGCCTACGAATCCGTTCAGAGGCGATGCAATTGCTCAGTATGTGCTTAACACTTACATTACAGTTGCAATACTGACATACAGGCTGGTCATCACCCTTCAAAAGGTATTGATGAGTCAGTCGAGTATGTCCAATTCTCAAACGAGTAAGAATGACCTCAGATCTCCTGTCATAAGGTTTCTTCTGTGTCCAATTTTCTATCACAGGTTTGATCTCGTGTAGTTTATTGTGGACTTGTGCGTTCCACACATTTTGCCATCTCTCCTCTAGTCGTTTTTTAACAACTAGCTTCAAGTCACCTCCTTCAATATGCATTGTATGCTGAGAAGGACTTGCTGACTTTGCAGCTGCGTCAGCTTCTTCATTCCCTCTTATACCTACATGGCCTGGGACCCAACAAAATTTTATAGAGAAATTCCTCGCAAAAAGATGGCAAATCAGCTTACGAATTTTAATCACTATGGAGTGAAAACTAGTTTCATACGAGATCAAAGCCTGAAGTGCACTAACTGAGTCAGTGTAAATCACGCAGCAACGATGACCTTTCCTATTTATATACTTTAGGGCTAAATAAATAGCCTGCAACTCCGCAGTAAAAATGGAAGACTTCGAGTGCTATTTGCTCTGCCACGATTTCATCCTGGCAAACAAAGGCTAAGCCAACATAGTCATCCGATTTAGATCCATCTGTGTAATATAGGAATTAAATTCCTGTCACGATGTTGAATTTCTGCAAAGTGCTGTCTATAGACGTAGTCTGGGGTGATTTCCTTTTAGGAAACTGCTTTAAGCTAAAGTCAACATTAATCACAGGAGTTGACCAAGGTGATATATTATCGACCTCGACCTGTGAAATGTTGCTTGTGTCCAGGTCAATCGTGCTGCTTACATTCTCCATTCTAATGTCAAATGTAGGGACACAACTTGGGCGAGCTGTAAATAATCTTTTCAGCTGAGTATCTGATACTCTACAATAAACTGAAGGTTTAGCCAGAGATTTCTGTTTAATGTAATAGAACAAAGACAACTGCTCTCTCCTGAGAGATAGTGGAGGCTCATAAGCATCCACGTACAAACTTTGAACAGGAGAAGTTCGAAATGCACCAGTGCACAAACGCAATGCTTGATGGTGGATTGGATCCAGCATCCGAAGAGTAGATTCTCGCGCAGAGCCATAAACAACACATCCATAATCCAGCTTAGAGCGAACGAGGGCTCTATATATCCTGAGCATCGAACATTTGTCTGCTCCCCAGGATGAGCAGCATAATACCTTTAAAAGGTTCAGAGATTTTAAACATCTACTCTTCAAATTGCGCAAGTGTGGTAAGAACGTCAATTTATGGTCAAACACGACACCCAAAAATTTTGCTTCATTGACCATTGGGATTTTAACCCCATTTAGGTGAATTTCAGGTTCCAGGTGCAAACCACGCCTTCGGCAAAAGTGGATGCACGAGGTCTTCTCTGCATTAAAAGTAAAACCATTGATCTTGGACCAATTGTCTATGCGATTTAGGGAGGTTTGCAGTTGTCTTTCAATAAAACTCATGTTAGTAGACTGACAGGAGATCTGAAAGTCATCCACATACAAGGAGTGTTTCACACTGGAAGGAAGACACTTAGCTATGCTATTAATTTTGATTAGGAACAGAGTCACACTCAGAATAGAACCTTGAGGAACACCCTCTTCTTGTGTGAAAGGCCTAGACAAAGTGTTGCCCATCCTGACTTGGAATCTACGATTCTGCAGGAAGTTTTTTATAAAAATTGGCAGATTACCCCGCAGTCCAATTTCATGCAGATCACGGAGTATTCCGTATCGCCAGCAGCGATCATAGGCCTTCTCTATATCGAAAAACACAGACACTAAGTGCTGTCGTCTAACAAACGCTTCGCGTATAGATGTTTCAAGGTTTACTAAATTGTCTGTGGTACTTCTGTTCCTACGAAATCCACTCTGATGTGGTGAAAAGTAGTTCTTTTCCTCTAGGAGGAACATCAGGCGTCTGTTTACCATTCTCTCGAAAAGTTTGCAGAGACAACTAGTCAGAGAAATTGGTCTATAATTAGAGGGATTCTTGTGGTCTTTACCTGGCTTGGGTATGGGAATGATGATAGATAGCCTCCAAGAGTCTGGAAAAGTATGTTCTGTCCATATTCTGTTAAACAGATTCAGAAGATTACTGAGGGAATTGTCTGACAGATTTTTAATCATGCTGTAGTGGATTTTATCCGGGCCTACAGCAGTATTCCCCGAGCGAGAGATTGCTGTACATAGTTCTATTCTGCTGAATGGCACATTATATTCCTCATTAGATGGGGAGTGGAAGTTTAGATATTGTTTTTCAGATCGCACTTTGTAAGCCTGAAAATCCTTTGTATACATAATATTGCTGGATGAGGACGAAAATGTTTCACCCAAACAATCAGCAATACCTTTTATGTCACTGATTATTGTGCCATTATTTTCCAGCATGGACAGAGAGTGAGAAGCATATTTCCCGTTAATTTTATGGATTTTATCCCAGACCGCTTTTGAGCTGGTGGAAGATGTTATGCTAGATACATACTTCCTCCAAGAATCCCTTTGGCTTTGCCTCCTTATTTTTCTGGCATTTGCCTTTGCTTTTTTAAAAGCTATCAAATTCTCAGCAGTGGGGTATCTTCTGAAGATCCCCCATGCTTTCTTTTGTTTTTTAAATGCTACCTCACAATTCTGATCCCACCATGGTTTCGGATGTTTTGGATATCTGGTTGACGTTTTCCCCATTGTTTTTTCGGCTGCCTGAATAATACTCGATGTGACAACTTCTACTGCATCATTGATATCGGCAGTATTGACCATTTCCTCAGTGATGTTAGCCAAAGAGGAAAATGTAGGCCAATCTGCCGTTTCAAATTTCCAGCGTGGTGGACGGGCTGTTTCACAGCTTTCTCTGCCTCGATATTCTAAAAATATTGGGAAGTGGTCGCTGGAAAGTGGATTACATCCAACCTTCCATGTAAACGCTGAAAACAGATTTGGACTAGCTAATGTCAAATCAATGGCAGTAAATGTTCTTGTTGGGGCGTGGAAGTATGTCACTTCTCCAGTATTAAATAAATACGAGTTGGTGATTGCCTATAAATCTCTCAATGGCCCTGCCTCGACGGTTTATGTCGGGACTGCCCCACATTGGGTTGTGGCCATTGAAATCACCGAGTAAAAGGAATGGAGTCGGCAGTTGTTCAACCAAGGCATCCAATTCATCTTCATCGATTCTGACATCTGGTGGCAAGTATATGGAACAAACTGTGACAGTAACGCCAATTGAAATTCTGACTGCCACAGCTTGCAGCTCTGTTGTTATTTGTACCGGTAAGGACGGGATGCGGTTTGAAACCAGTATAGCCACACCTCCGCTGGCACGGTTGTGGCTATCGTCATCCTTACGATAAAGATTGAATCCTTTTAAAGAAATATTTTCTCCAGGTTTCAGATGGGTTTCCTGGAGTGCCACACAGAGAGATGAGGTAGATAATGTCAAGTGTTTAATGTCAGAAAAGTTGTTGCGGAAACCACGACAGTTCCATTGGATTATTTTGTTATCCATTATGTGTTTGAGGTAGCATTCTTCGCAAAAGTGTCCCTCTTCAATTTCACAGAGGATTTTCCTTTTGGAGGTGAAATTGGTTGTGGCACCTCCATATTATTCTCTTCATCAGAGATATCAGAGAACTCACTCATAGATTGAGCCTCTGATTTTTTAGATTTAGAGAGAGCTGCTTTCACTCTCTGTTTGTTTAGTGGGTTCTTACTTGCCTTCTTAGAACCCAGGTTTCTTGTTGTGACCCCTGTTTTAGGTAGGGGTGCTTTTGCTTTTAGATTCTCTTTTTCTTGTGTTTCTTTTGATGGGATCAGTAGACATTTCGCATGGCAAGTGAGAGATTCTTTCGGAGAAACTGAAATATTCGTTTGAACTGCACATGTCTTTGTGGATTTCAAAACAGCTGCAAATGTCTTCTGTTTCAATGGTGCACTTGAAGTGACCATGCGCCGAGCCTCTGGGTAAGGTATGTTGCTAACTGTTTTCACTCGTTGGATTTCTTTCTCTCTCTGCCATGCAGGGCATTTCCGGGAGTAGGCAGGATGGGCGTCTTTGCAATTCACACAGCATGGAGTATTGGTACACTCAGCACTCTGGTGACCTTCACTTCCACACTGTGCACATACGCTCTTTCCTCTGCAGGATGTTTGAGAATGTCCAAACCGCTGGCATTTGAAGCAGCGCAGTGGGTTTGGAACATATGGTCGAACTGGACAGCGCAGATATCCTGCAGTAACAAATGATGGTAATGTTGGCTTTCCAAAAGTGAGAATGAGATGTTTAGTTGGTATCAACTTGCCATCACGACGAATGGAGATGCGTCGGACAGCAGTGACACCTTGATCTGAAAGACCGATCTGGATATCTGATTCATCTTCAGACATCAGATCGACCTCAGATATCACACCACGTGATGAGTTCAAACTTGCGTGTGGTGTGATGGTGACTGTTATGTCTCCTAGAGATGTCATTTTCAAAAGCTTTGCTGACTGTTGAGAGGAGGCTGCTTCTATCAGTAGGTCCCCTGACCTCAATTTTTGTATTTTCTTTAAATGTCCAATAGTTGATTCAAACAACTTTTGAATTAGGAAAGGGGAACACTTAGACATCGGTTTTTCAGTAGTACTATGTACTATGAGATAAATTGGTTGGTTGGAGGAACTGACCTCCTTTGGTTGTGATGCAATGGTGCTTGTGGTTTTTGAATTTGTTGAATCCATGTTTAAAAATAACTATTCAGCTCCTAGTGACCCCACCCACCATGGGGTCCAACAAGGGGATGCCGTCACATGGGAGACTCCCATAGACCGTCACACCAGGGTTTCCCAGGAGCTATACCCTCACAATGCAGTCAAGAAGAGCACATCTTGCCTGACGTGTCCGCCCGGTCTGCATCGATCGGTTGACTCCAAGCCGAGGTCAAGAATGACTCACCGACCAGCCGATTGACTCAAACGGAGCCTGATTTGAGCCTCCCGTTTATCCGAAGCAGGGGCCAAAGCAGTGTGTTGGGGACGGTATGTTGCCCCTCAACTACCAGGATCCCCCTTTCCGGCATACGGGCCACCACGCACGGCAAACACGTGGGTGGGCGTTCAGATCCCAGGGATGGTAAAGAAGAAATACCAAACCATCTCTGGGAGGTCCCCTCACCACGGACAGGAACCCACATCGAGGGGGGCTCATATCAAACGCGCCCTTGACAAAGTCCAACGAATCTGCTTACTTTGCATATCCGGCGCTTATAGGACATCACCAACGGCATCGCTGCAAGTTATTACTGGTCTCCCTCCGCTCTTCCTCAGGGCTCAAGCCATCATGGCTTTGTGGAGGTTAACCCACCTCAACATGACCACTCAAAAAAAGAAAGATTTCATCAACTACCTCCGCATTAGCCTCTTGCCAAACCTTGATATGGACTCGCTCTTTAACCTAAATTGTAAAACCCGAACTAAAACTTTTTATCCATCACCTCTTCACCCAGCCAAGCAGCCCATCATCTACATCAACAACGACCTCGGCACGTCCTTCTCCACTCAAATCGTCTATACTGACGATTCTAGGTCCAAGGACGGTGTGGGAGCCGGCCTGGCCCACTACTCTACCCACAACAATACATTTATCCACCGTGAAAGCTTCCACCTTGCCTACCACTGCACTATAATGCAAGCCAAGCTTTATGCAATCTACAGAGCCCTTCAGTACGTCAACACCTCCCGCAACCTCAGGAACAGCCGCATTGTCATCTGCTCTGATAGTCGTGCTGCTCTCCTTAGCCTCAACACCAACAAAAGTGGCGGCAATCTCCAGAGGCTCATCATCCAAGAATTGATCAAATGCAACAACAGGGTCATTTTCCTATGGACCCGATCCCACGCCGGCGTCATAGGAAATGAAGAAGCAGACCGCCTTGCAAAAGAGGGGGCCTCCAACTCATCTATACTCGCCTACGATGACATTCCTTTAATAGCAACAAAACACCTAATTCAAGACACGGCCTTTGGCATCTGGCAACGCCTGTGGGACGAAGGTAATACAGGCAGAACCACCTACAGCTTTTTTCCGAACATCCATAACAGACTAAAACTAAACTACGTCACAGTTAACTTTATCACCAGCCAGCTGTTCACCAATCATGGCAACTTTCAAGGATATCTACACCGGTTCGGCCACAGTGACACCCCCCACTGCCAGTGCGACAACATGTCTGTTCAAGACAATGAACATCTAATATTCAAGTGCAGCAAGTTCGACCATCTGAGGTATAACCTATTCAGGACGGTCATACAGGAAGGCCATAACTGGCCATGTGAACTCAGTGAACTAGTGCACAATAAGAACACTTATAAGGAACTCATGGCTTTTATCAAAGCCACAAAAGCTCTGGACTTACGTTTAAACTCCTAGCACTTCTCGCGTTTATTACTGTTTACACTTTATTTCTGTTAGTACTCATCTACTGTTACGAGCTCTCTAATGTCACGTGTCCTTATATTTACTGTAAATTTTGCATGCTATTTTATTTTATGTTACTGGTATTAATCTTATTTTTCTTTTTCTTTTTTTTTTTTTTTGTATTATTCGACCCGCGACTTAATTTCTTCGCAGACTCACACTCTGCGTCTTTATGTATACTTTTTTATTATATTATTCATTAATATTGTCATAATTTTCTCAACTCGGCAAATGTTAGCCGCAGTTTCTGTACGCATGGAAAATGTCCATGTTTTGTAAATATGTATATAATTGCTTTTTAAATAAACACTCGGTGCGGCTCATGACCTCCCCTTCCTCTTATCACTTCTTTTCAAACTCTTCACCCCCTTTCGGCCTCTGCCAAAGCAACTTTCTCTTAAACTAACTCCTTCTCATTTCTTTTCATCCCCTTCGAGGATATACCTATGAGTAATGCCTCCTATCACCTTTATAATAATCTATAATAATCTATTACTAGACTGGCAGGAGATCTAAAAGTCATCCACATACAGAGAGTGTTTCACACTGGGAGGAAGACATTTAGCTATGCTGTTAATTTTAATTAGAAACAGAGTCGCACTCAAAAGAGAACCTTGAGGAACACCTTCTTCTTGTGTGTAAGGCCTAGATAAAGTTGTGCCCATCCTGACTTAAAATCTTCGATTCCGTAAAAAGTTTTTTATGAAGGTTGGCAAATTACCCCGCAATCCGAATTAGTGCAGATCACGAAGTATTCCGTATCGCCAGCAGCGATCATAGGCCTTCTCTATATCGAAAAACACAGACACTAAGTGCTGTCGTCTAACAAACGCTTCGCGTATGGATGCCTCAAGCTTTACTAAATTGTCCGTGGTACTTCTGTTCCTACGAAATCCACTCTGATGTGGTGAAAAGTAGTTCTTTTCCTCTAGGAGGAACATCAAACGCCCATTTACCATTCTCTCAAAGAGTCTCTTACGAGTTGCCTCTGTAAAGATTGGTCTGTAATTAGAGGGATTCTTGCAGTCTTTACCTGGCTTGGGAATGGGAATAATGATTGATAGCCTCCAAGAGTCAGGGAAAATATGTTCTGTCCATATTCTGTAAAACAGATTCAAAAGATTACAAAGGGAATTGTCTGACAAATTTTTAATCATGCTCTAGTGGATTTTATCCAGGCCTACAGCGGTATTCCCCGAGCGAGACATCGCTCTATGTAATTCAATTCTGGTGAATGGCACATTATATTCCTCATTAGATGAGGAGTGAAAGTTTAAGTACTGTTTTTCACTTTGGGCTTTATAAACCTGAAAATTCCTTGCATACATAATATTGCTGGATGAAGCCGAAAACGTCTCACCCAACAAATCAGCAATACCTTGTATATCACTGATTATTGTGCCATTATTTTCCAACATGGACAGGGAATGAGAAGCATATTTCCCATTAATTTTATGGATTTTATCCCAGACTGCTTTTGAGCTGGTGGAAGATGTTATGCTAGATACATACTTCCTCCAAGAATCCCTTTGGCTTTGCCTCCTTATTTTCCTGGCATTCGCCTTTGCTTTTTTAAAAGCAATCAAATTCTCAGCAGTGGGGTATCTTCTTAAAATCCCCCATGCTTTCTTTTGCTTTTTAAATGCTGCCTCGCAGTTCTGATCCCACCATGGTTTCGGATGCTTTGGATATCTGGTTGATGTTATCCCCATTGTTTTTTCAGCTGCCTGAATAATAGTCGATGTGACGGCTTCAACTGCATCATTGATATCAGCAGTATTGACCATTTCCTCAGTGATTTTAGCCAAAGAAGAAAATGCAGGCCAATCTGCTGTTTCAAGTTTCCAGCGTGGTGGACGGGCTGTTTCACAGCTTTCTCTGCCTCGGTATTTTAGAAATATTGGGAAGTGGTCACTAGAAAGTGGATTAGATCCAACCCCCCATGTAAATGCTGAAAACAAGTTCGGACTGGCTAATGATAAATCAATGGCAGTGAATGTTCTTGTTGGGGCATGGAAGTATGTCACTTCTCCGGTATTAAATATATACAGTTGGTGATTGCCTATAAATCTCTCAATGGCCCTGCCACGACGATTCATGTCGGGACTGCCCCACATTGGATTGTGACCATTGAAATCACCGAGTAAAAGGAATGGAGTTGGCAGCTGTTCAACCAAGGCATCCAATTCATCATCATTGACTCTGACATCTGGTGGCAAGTATATGGAACAAACTGTGACAGTAACGCCGATTGAAATTCTGACTGCCACGGCTTGCAGCTCTGTTGTTATTTGTACTGGTAAAGACGGGATGCGGTTTGAAACCAGTACAGCCACACCTCCACTGGCGCGGGTGTGGCTGTCATCATTTTTACGGTAGAGATCAAATCCTTTTAAAGAAATTCTTTTTCCAGATTTCAAATGTGTTTCCTGAAGTGCCACGCAGAGAGATAAAGTAGACGATGTCAGGTGTTTAATGTCAGAGAAGTTGTTGCGAAAACCACGACAGTTCCATTGGATTATTTTATAATCCATTATGTGTTTGAGGCAGCATTCTTTGTAAAGGTATCCCTCTTTAATTTTACAGCCGATTTGCCTTTTGGAGGTGAGGCTGGTGATGTAACCACCTTATTAGTCTCCTCATCTGAGAAGTCGGAGAACTCACTCATAGACTGAGTCTCTGATCTTTTAGATTTAGAGAGGGCTGATTTTAATTTTTGTTTGTTGAGTGGGTTCTTATTAGCTTTTTTTGAACCCACATTTCTGGTTACTACCCCTGCTTTAGGTAGGGGTGTTCTTTTCTTTATACTCTCCTTTTCTTCTGTTTCTTTGGATTGAGTTAATAAACATCTAGCATGGCGAGTGAGAGATTCATTTGGTGAAACGGAAATGTCTGTCTGAACCCCACGTGTGTTTGTGGACTTCAAAACAGCAGCAAATGTTTTCTGTTTCACTGGTGCACTTACAGTGACCACGCGCCGAGCCTCTGAGTAAGGTATGTTGTTCACTGTTTTTAGGCGTTGAATTTCTTTTTCTCTTTGCCATGCAGGGCATTTCCGGGAATAGGCAGGATGGGCATCCTGGCAGTTCACACAGTGTGGAGTACTTTTACATTCAGTACTGTTGTGGCCTTCAGTTCCACACTGTGCACATAAGCTTTTGCCTCGGCTGCAGGTCTGGGAATGTCCAAATCGCTGGCATTTGAAACAATGCAGCGGATTTGGAACGTATGGTTGAACTGGGCATCGAAGATATCCCGCAGTAACGAATGATGGCAATGTTGGCTTTCCGAAAGTGAGAATCAGATGTTTAGTCGGTATCAGCTTGCCATCACGACGGATGGAGATGCGTCGGACAGCAGTGACACCTTGATCTGCAAGACCGATCTGGATGTCTGATTCATCTTCAGATCGACCTCAGATATCACACCACGTGAGGAGTTCAAACTTGTGTGTGGTGTGATAATGACAGTTATGTCTCCTAGAGATTTAGTTTTTAAAAGCTTTGCTGACTGTTGAGGAGAGGCTGCCTCTACAAGTAAATCTCCTGACCTCAATTTTTGAATTTTTTTAAGATGCCCAATGGTTGATTCAAATAATTTTTGGATCAAAAAGGAGGAACATTTGGACAGAGATGTTTCTCCCGTAGCATGAACAATAAGGTAAGCCGGTTGGTTGGTAGAAGTAAAATCCCTTGGTGGTGATGCATTGGTGCATGGTGTTTTAGATTTTATTGAATCCATATTAAAAATTATTATTCAGCTCCCGGTGACCCCACCCACCATGGGGCCCAACAAGGGGATGCCGTCACATGGGAGATTCCCACAGACCGTCACACCAGGGTTTCCCAAGAGCTATACTCTCACAATGCAGTCGAGTAGAGCACATCTTGTCTGACGTGTCCACCCGGTCTGCATCGATCAGTTGACTCCAAGCCGGGGTCAACAATGACTCAACGATCAGCCGATTGACTCAAACGGAGCCTGATTTGAGCCTCCCGTTTATCCGAAGCAGGGGCCAAAGCAGTGTGTTGGGGACGTTATGTTGCCCCTCAACTACCAGGATCCCCGTTTCCGGCATACGGGTCACCACGCATGGCAAACACATGGGTGGGCGTTCAGATCCCAGGGATGGTAAAGAAGAGTTACTAAACCATCTCTGGGAGGTCCCCTCACCACGGACAGGAACCCACAACGAGGGGAGAAGCAGCAAGGTAGTAGCGATCGTAGGCGAGGATTCAGATCACCTTTCCCATTCCTCCATTAAAATCATGAGAAACGTTGAGTTTAATGGTTTCCAGATGAGGAGAAAAATGCACTCTAAGGATCAAAGTGTAAAGTTCATAGAAAAGTTTTTCTAAAAGTATTTCCAAGCTTTTCACACTGGGAAGAAAAAACTGGTTGGGGTGTTTGGTATAAGTTTTGGAACCAAGGGGGGGATGGCTCGAAAATGTTTGGGAATCACTGCTCTACGTCATACTATAATATCTTTCGATGGAAAGTAGGTGATCCCTTCAATGACTCTCAGATCCGACATGCTGAATTATTCATGGGACGATCATGAGCAGGGAAATACTTATGCCAGACATGTAAGAACATATTTATTTTAAAGTTTCAATAAGTTAATGAAATAATCACTATGTATATGTATTTACCGTAGCACAAAACTACTTTACATTGCATCATTAAGAAAAGCATAAACATGATTTACCAGGGCTCTTCTAGACATTTGTGTAATGCACACACATTGTAGGTCTCTGAGACAAGGTCACAGACGAAGAACAGAACAGTTATAGATACAGTCCCGCATCAACATTTTATGGGTCCTAAACTAGAAATAAGTGTGAGGTTCTACTTTTTTTTAGAAGAAACTTATTATAGAGCACTATTAAGAGAGTAAACAATGAAATAATTGCAGCGATATTTTGTTTCTTTGTGATTTTTAAACTGGTTTTTACTCGTATAAATGTTTAAAACAATGAAACAATTATTAAAATTTCCAATAACTTCATAATATTTTGATACCCACAATTTATAAAGATGAAATTAAAAAATGCAAAAACTAAGAGACTTACGAGGCCTCGGGCTTCAGCTTAGTCATCCGATAGGTAAATCCAGCACTGAGTAGAAGCACTTATACTATAGAAGTACTAGACTGGCAGGAGATCTAAAAGTCATCTACATACAGTGTGTGTTTTCACACTAGGAGGGAGACACTTAGCTATGCTGTTAATTTTAACCCGGTAGGGTCGTATCATTTGACAATCATAGGGGTTGCTGCGTGTCACCTCGACCCACATTTTAAATATTAAAAATTAAACTGTTAACATTATTTAATTACTAAACAGAAATAATTTAACATATATGTTAACTTTGTAAACCGTAGTTAATAATTTATTGACATTTGAATTTACATATAAAAATTTCCACGAAAATTTAACAAGTATCTGAAACATTCTATTTGAAAAAACATGAAAAAATTAGTGATGATAAAAGGCATTTTTATCACAGAAAAGGTATGTAACTCCATGATTTGAAAAAATTATATTTATTACATTTACATTACATTAATAATACAAATTTACAGAAGTCAAGGGTCGATGTGGGTCACCATAACCCAAAAGAGCCATTATCTTTTAATGCATTCTGCGAAACTGAGTAATGGCCATACGTTCCGATAATAACAAAGAATATAGGAAGCTACTGTGAGTGACATCAGTAAAACACAAATTATTAAAGATTCAGCAAATCATAACAAAGTGTGAGGGTCAGAATGGGACATGCGACCCCTACCAGGTTAATTAGAAACAGAGTCACACTCAAAGTACAACCTTGAGGAACACTTTCTTCTTGTGTGAAAAACCAAGATAAAGTGTTGCCCATCCTGACTAGGAATCTTCAATTCTGTAGGAAGTTTTTTATAAAAATTGGCAAATTACCCACAATCCAAATTGATGCAGATCACGAAGTATCCCATATCACCAGCAGCGACCGAAGGCCTTCTGTATATCAAAGAACACAGACACTAAATGCTGTCATCTAACAAACGCTTGCGTATGGATGTTTCAAAATTTACTAAGTTGTCTGTGGTACTTCTGTTCCTACAGAATCCACACTGATGTGGTGAAAAGTAATCCTTTTTCTCTAAGAAATACATTAGACATCTGTTTACCATTCTCTCGAAAAGTTTACAGAGACAACTCATAAGAGAGATTGGTCTGTAATTAGAGGGATTCTCTCAGTCTTTTCCTGGCTTGGATATGGAAATAATGATAGATAGCCTCCAAGAGTCAGGAAAAGTATGTTCTGTCCATTCTGTAAAACAGATTCAGAAGATTACTGAAAGAATTGTCTGACAGATTTTTTATCATGCTGTAGTGGATTTTATCCGGGCCTACAGCAATATCCCGAGTGAGACATCGCTCTATGTAATTCAATACTGGTGAATGGCACATTATATTCCTCATTAAATGAAGAGTGAAAGTTTAAGTACTGTTTTTCACTTTGGGCTTTATAAACCTGAAAATCCCTTGTATACATAATATTGCTGGATGAAGAGGAAAACATCTCACCCAACAAATCAGAAATACCTTGTATATCACTGATTATTGTGCCATTATTTTCCAACATAGACAGGGAGTGAGAAGCATATTTCCCATTAATTTTATGGATTTTATCCCAGACTGCTTTTGAGCTGAATGGAAGATGTTATGCTAGACACATACTTCCTCCAAGAATCCCTTTGGCTTTGCCTTCTGATTTCTTCTGGCATTTGCCTTTGCTTTTTTAAAAGCAATCAAATTCTCAGCAGTGGGGTATCTTCTAAAAATACCCCATGCTTTCTTTTGCTTTTTAAATGCTGCCTCGCAATTCTGATCCCACCATGGTTTCGGATGTTTTGGATATCTGGTTAATGTTTTTCCAATTGTTTTTTCAGCTGCCTGAATAATACTCGATGTGACAACTTCTACTGCATCATTGATGTCAGCAGTATTGACCATTTCCTCAGTGATGTTAGCCAAAAAAAAAATGCAGGCCAATCTGCCGTTTCAAGTTTCCAGCGTGGTGGACAGGCTGTTTCACAGCTTCCTCTCCCTCGATATTTTACAAATATTGGGAAGTGGTCACTAGAGAGTGGATTAGATCCAACCTCCCATGTAAACGCTGAAAACAAGTTTGGACTAGCTAATGATAAATCAATGGCAGTGAATGTTCTTGTTGGGGCATGAAAGTATGTTACTTCTCCAGTATTAAATAAATATAGTTGGTGATTACCTACGAATCTCTCAATGGCTCTGCCTTGACGATTGATATCGTGACTGCCCCACATTGGATTGTGGCCATTGAAATCACCGAGTAGAAGGAACAAAGTTGGCAGCTGTTAAACCAACGCTTCCAATTCATCGTCATTGACTCTGACATCTGGTGGCAAGTATATGGAACAAACTGTGACAGTAACGCCCATAGATATTCTGACTGCCACAGCTTGCAGCTCTGTTGTTATTTGTACCGGTAAGGACATGATGTAGTTTGAAACAAGTATAGCCACACCTCCACTGGCGCGGTTGTGGCTGTCATCATCCTTACGGTAGAGATCAAATCCTTTTAAAGAAATTTTTTCTCCAGGTTTTAGATGTGTTTCCTGGAGTGCCACGCAGAGATGTAGATGATGTCAAGTGTTTAACGTCAGAGAAGTTGTTGCAGAAACCACGACAGTTCCATTGGATTATTTTGTAATCCATTACGTATTTGTTGAGGCAGCATTCTTCGCAAAAGTGTCCCTCTTCAATTTCACAAAGGATTTTCCTTTCGGAGGTGAGGTTGGTTGTGTCACTTCCATATTAGTCTCTTCATCAGAGATATCAGAGAACTCACTCATAGATTGAGCCTCTGATTTTTTAGATTTAGAGAGAGCTGCTTTCACTCTCTGTTTGTTTAGTGGGTTCTTACCATCCTTCTTAGAACCCAGGTTTCTTGTTGTTACCCCTGTTTTAGGAAGGGTGTTTTTTGTTTTACATTCTCTTTTTCTGGTGTTTCCTTTGGTGGGATCAGTAGGCATTTCGCATGGAGAGTGAGAGATTGTTGTGGAGAAAAAACTGAAATATCTGTTTGAACTGCACATGTCTTTGTGGATTTCAAAACAGCTGCGAATGTCTTCTGTTTCAATGGTGCACTTGAAGTGACCATGCGCCGAGCCTCTGGGTAAGGTATGTTGCTAACTGTTTTTACTCGTTGGATTTCTTTTTCTCTCTGCCATGCAGGGCATTTCCGGGAGTAAGCTGGATGGGCATCTTTGCAATTCACACAGCATAGAGTATTAGTACACTCAGTGCTCTGGTGACTTTCAGTTCCACACTGTGCACATACGCTCTTTCCTCGGCAGGATGTTTGAGAATGTCTAAACCGCTGGCATTTGAAGCAGCGCAGTGGGTTTGGAATATATGGTCGAACTGAGCATCGAAGATATCCCGCAGTAACAAATGATGGCAATGTCAGCTTTCCGAAAGTGAGAATGAGATGTTTAGTCGGTATCAACTTGCCATCACGACAGATGGAGATGCGTCGGACAGCAGTGACACCTTGATCTGCAAGACCGATCTGGATATCTGATTCATCTTCAGACATCAGATATCACACCACGTGATGAGTTCAAACTTGCGTGTGGTGTGATAGTGACTTTTATGTCTCCTAGAGATGTCATTTTCAGAAGCTTTGCTGACTGTTGAGAGGAGGCTGCTTCTATCAGTAAGTCCCGACCTAAATTTTTGTATTTTCTTGAGATGCCCAATAGTTGATTCAAACAACTTTTGAATTAGGAAAGGGGAACACTTAGACATAGGTTTTTCACCAGAACTATGCACAATGAGATAAGCTGGTTGGCTGGAGAAACTGACCTCCTTTGGTGGTGATGCATCATTGCTTGTAATTTTTGATTTTGATGAATCCATGTTTAGAAATAACTATTCAGCTCCTAGTGACCCCACCCATTATGGGGCCCAACAAGGGGATGCCGTCACATGAGAGACTCCCATAGACCGTCACACCAGAGTTTCCCAGGAGCTATACCCTCACAATGCAGTCAAGAAGAGCACATCTTGTCTGATGTGTCTGCCCGGTCTGCATCGATCAGTTGACTCCAAGCCGAGGTCAACAATGACTCAACGAACAGCCGATTGACTCAAACGGAGCCTGATTTGAGCCTCCCGTTTATCCGAAGTAGGGGCCAAAGCAGTGTGTTGGGGACGTTATGTTGCCCCTCAACTACCAGGATCCCCCTTTCTGGCATACGGGACACCACGCGGGTGGGCGTTCAGATCCCAGGGATGGTATAGAAGAGATACTAAACCATCTCTGGGAGGTCCCCTCACCACGGACAGGAACCCACATCGAGGGGTTTTATTTTTAGAGTTGGTTAGTTATATATTTAATTGAATTCAATTTATGTTACTAAGTTTGTTTTTTACCGGTATGTCTTCTTTTTTGAAGATAGGTACGGTATTTGAATATTAATTCTAATAATATTAATTATTGACGTTGGACTTGGGCGACGTCTGTTAACAGGTATTTGCACTATGTTTACAATTTTTACAGTACAGAAGTGCGCCGTTAACCCGCGGTGATTGGGCTCCAAACTGCAAAAAGCGTTCAGAACGCAAGTTTTAGTTGTACTTCCGAAAATTTTCACTTTTAAATGTTACCCCACTTTTAAGGGTCTCGAAAGTTCTAATATAGTCATTTTGGGGGGCCCGGATCTCGCAAAGGCGCACCCGTACAGTACACCCATGATTAAATATTTCAGCCGTGGCTTACGTGGTCCGCTGCTGAAAGATTTTATGATAATGCATAAATTACAAGAAATGAAGTGATTTACGTTATTCTCAATATTCGTTATTCTAGTTCTTATTCTCGATCTTCGCTATTCTAGTTTGAATTTCATTGTAAGTTATTTTATTTGTTATTGAAAAATACAAGACTAATCTTTTATAAATACCTCTTTGAAGTTATAAGCCAGCATTTAAATATTTAATCTGTGATAGTGCAAAATTGGGATCCAAGCTTTTTCCCCAGCTTAACGGCGCTCTACTGATTGTCAGATACTGCTTTGCAGTATCTGACAATCAGTGTTTTATAGTATTTGGAGTATTTGTATTTGGCTTGTATTTGTAGAATGCCATTCAATTGTGATACGTCAGCGTCTCCCGTTGTGGATCCCAACAACATATTTGACAACTTAACAACGTACGAATTTCGTACCTACCTCCCCACCGAAGAGGCCGCCCAGAAATTTTGCCATCTTGTGGGGCTCGTGCCTCATCCGGACCTCACCGGTTCCATACCGCCATGTCCTCATTGCGGAGGTAAGCATCGCTTGATTCTCGCATGTACAGGAGCAGCCGATATTCGCAGTGCAGCGTTTCGATACGTTTCTAAGCAATTTCAATGTGTTTGTCGTAATTTTGCAGGCCCCATGCAGAAGGAACCGGCTCCACCTGAGAGGTTCGGATTCATCTACCGCTGCAAGAAACTGAAACAAAAGAAAACAGTAAAATGACAAACAGGCGGCACCATCAGGAGGGCCGTGTTCACCAGTAGCCTGTCATGCATTCACAACACATTCTTTGAATGGGCGAAACTGTCAGCGCAAGAAGTATGATATTACAGTCGATTGGAAATTTCTGTAATTTGATCGTGCCGATTACGATGCCGTATGTATAACAGATGTGTTTTCTTTGTATTTTACAGGTGCTGACTTTGGTATATTCGTGGGTCATGCAGCTCCCAGTCACCATCGCCGCGCAGCAATGCTGTGTGGCCCTCGCGACAGCGGTAGATTGGTACAACTTCTGCCGGGAAGTTTTCGTCTCCCATGCTCAGAACATCCAGCTTGGCAGTGAAAGATTGCACGTCGAGGTGACCGTCAACCCACGTTGCTGACTTTGCCGAAATGTCTCTCTATATTAATGTTTTTTATCTTTCTTTCAGATTGATGAGACCTTCACCTGAAGGCAAAAATACAACCGCGGCCACGTAGGTGCCCAAATTACAATATTTGGTGCCTACTGTCGGAAAACGCAAGAGCTGATGTACTGGCATGTAAGTAGTAGTGAAACATTACTTCTTTTTATTGTTTAGTTATCGTGTAAGGCAGGCTGTCCGGCAGACATTGGCGCATTTTAGACGTGTTATATTTTCTCGTATTCTTTCAGGTAGACAACAAAAGCAGACGTGTTCTGTACAGCCACATGATCAGATACATCGCTCCCGGTTCCATCATTGTTTCCGACAGCGCGGCCCAGTATCGCAATTGTGCTGCTTTTTTGGGCTTCTCTGAACATAAGATCGTCAACCACAGCCAGCGGGGCCCCGGGAGGTAAGAAGCACAAAAATGTGCTATGTGCTAATTGAAAGAAATGGACGAGCATTATGGAGAAGCGACATTTATCTGTTTTTTTTTGTAGATTCGTAAACATGGATGATCCCGAGGCCCACACTCAGAACATCGAGTGCAGAAATCGCTGGCTGAAAAAGTCCATAAAGTCGCTCCGCACAGACAGGAGCCTGCAAAGCTATACCTGCACTTACGTGAACAGGACGCGGTTCTGTCCCAGGGCCCACAACATCAACCAAATTCCGGCAGTTTCTACAAGACATTGTGGCCATCTACCCAAGCCCCGGTTGCCAGGGTCTCTAACTCCAGACAATTGGTGTGCCCGTGGATCAACATCTGCCGCCAGACGTGCCCTACTTCGATGTTTCCGTGCACGAGGGCGACGAAGAGGAACGGCAGGGGGATGACGACCGCCCAGTGAGTAGTGCAGCCTGTGTATAGTGCGCACGACCGAAGAATACTTCTTTGCAAATGAAAAACCTGGATTATGTAATTTTTCAGACAACATCGAGTGACACCACCACCACCACCTTCGTCATCGACCCCCAGGACCTAGCCAAGGCAAAGACCAGCGGCCTTACCCTGTCCTCACCTACAGACATCAGGAACAGGCTAAGCATCGCAGGGTAGCGAGAAAAAAACATCGCAAAAGAAACAAGAAGAGACACTGTTGAAGGTGAGTGCAGAATCTGTTTTCTTGCCCTTTTCCACCAGTAGTTAAAACGTGTGTGGGGCCAAGAGTTGAGAATATCAATACTAATAATGATAATTACTGTTTTCTTCCTATTCGAGGTCTAATTTTAGTTTCTAGAATCCGTTTTTCGGGTTATGTAAATAATTTAACAGGACATCTGTTGGAAGCTCGCCCCCCCTGTTGGCAAAGTGGTTGTCGAGTTAAAGTCGTTAAACCCGTGATTTATCTGGTAAACAAGATCAAGATGGTAAAGAAATGGGTGCGCGAGACGATTTAATTGTCACATTCCCGACCTAATTGACAGATCCCCGATCGTAGATCGTGGGAGCAACTGAGGGATCGACCGACCGATCGGGGTAAGTTTGGGTCATCGGGTTGCACCGAGTTCAAAGCGGAATCGGTCCGGCTTTCCATCGAGGGAGGCGGTATTCGGAGCCGAGTGGTCCCGGCTGCGCCTTCTCCAAGTCAGAAAAACACATTTAGATGTAATTTACAGGACCGTCGTCCGGGGAAGGGCTTGACCCGACTCGGACGGGGAGCGGCCCGGGAGGGGGAGTTCGGGGATCTTCGGCGACCCCACGGCCCGAATCGCGTCCCTGGCAACAGACCAGGGACCAATAGAGAGAAAGAAGACCCTCGTTCGGACCAACCAAAAACTCGGGATTTCGGGAAAGAAAGGTTATAAAAAGCCCAAGACTCCCGGGGCACGGAAGGCAGAAGTGAAGGTTGAGAAGAGAAGACCAGAGTCGACGGATATCATATACCGGACCTCTAGGACTTCGAGTGTTTTTTCACCCGTGAGTGACTAAGATTAAGGGACCCAACTTCCCATCGTGGTTCTCCGAGGGACTTTTCTCCCCAGCTAGCCTCCAGTGAAAACTTTCCTCTACGGTAACGGACTCCAAAACGGACGGCGAACCACCTACCAAGAGGAACGGACCAACAAGACGACACTACTCTTATTGTAAGCATGTTTCTGTCAAAATAAACGCGTTAAAATGGAAAACACAATCTCAGTGTGAGTCGTCTTTGTGTTCAGCAAACCACTACCCCCATACGGTAAAGACCCTTTCGAGACATCCTGACCTAAAGCGAGTCGGGTCAACTTCGCCCCTTTCACTAAGAGGCGCAAATCCTCACAGTGGTGTCAGAAGTGGGATTCAAAGTCCCAAGAAGAAAAAAAATACAAAAAAGAAATATATATATAATTTTTATTCCAAAAGTTGGTGAGGAACCCGTTAAAATTGGTTGAAAATGAAAAGTGGGGCTAGACAAATGGACGCAGAGGCGGACGCACAGTCACGCTCAAGAGGAACGAGCGGTTTCGGGGGATCAGCTTTGGCTTTTGTGGGAATGTTACCGGCATATTCCGGAGAAGACGGGCGCGTAACGGACTTTTTCGAGACGTTAGACGAAATAGCTAGTCTGGCTGGATAGACTTCCCGGCAGTGCCTGAGTATTGCCAAATGCAACCTCACAGGAGTTGCATGGGATTTCGCGCGACGCGACGTTAAAACGAAAAAGGTAAGCGATTACAATAGTTTTAAGCGATTAATGGTTGAACAATTCGATGAACAGCCTTATTCGATTCGTGTCCAGAAATTCCACGCGTGCATGCAGAAACGGGACGAGAAGGTCCAGGAGTTTGCAGTTCGGTTACAAACTCTGGCCAGCGACACAGTGATTACGCAGGCTGGAGAAAACGAGCTGGAAACAGAGATTATCAAACAGTGCCAGCAAAAAGAGCTAGACAAAAAACTTCGGATTCAGTTTTTGCATGGTCTCAACGACTGTCTAAAACGAAACGTCTTGACCCACAACCCTCAGACATTTTCAGATGCATTGACAATCGCAAAACGAGAAGAAACAATTGAACAATTAGTGGGAAAAACGCGAACTTGGGTGGCGAGTGTAGATACGGCAACCGACGCGGTTTCGGCAGGTTCGGAAGGGGAGACAGGACAGCCCGAGTCCGAGCTAGAGGCAAAAATAAGTCAGATTACAGGGCAATTAGCTAATATAAAAAAAAAATCGAGCTTCGGACAGCTCCGGGACCGGGACTGAAAGACTCGCCGCCCCCGAGAGAGAGAAATGCGCAAAGTAGACCGATGCCGCCATTTAGAAATAAGGCAAACGAGACATCCGCACCCCCTCGAAATTATTTTTTTAGTCCGCGTTATCCAGTACCCGCGACCCCGTCTTTTAATAATAATCGGCCAGCCTTCGGGAGGCAATCCAAACAAACGAGTTATGGTCGACCTGGCAGGCCGAATTCTTTCCCTTATGATTCGGGAAACTGGAGGACACCCATGCAGAGTCCGCCATTTTTCCCAAGTTGGTTCGCACCTACCTATTATGCGCAGGCAAGGATGCCCGAATGGCAGGGACCCACATTCTCCCCATCCTTCGCATCACGGTATTCATGGGCGGACGCGGCGCCGTTTTATGAGGCGCGTTATGGTCAGGGATGGCCAGGGGAAAGGTTCAGTAGCGAGTGCTCATCACCTACGGTAACGGTGACTGAGTATCCCGCGTTACCCGCGCCAGAAAACTCGTCCGACGGGACAGAAAACGACTCACGGGGACAGAGGAAAAATGCTAATCAGGATCGGAAATCGAAGTCAAGCGGAAAACGGCTCGAATCGGTGAACGTTAGAGTGCCGGCTTGTTCCTTCGTGTGTTCGGGAAATGAGGCGAAAGAGACTACTCGGATAACGGGTGTAGCAAGAAACGGGCGAGAAACAGTGCCTGTAGGCACTTTGGTCTGCAAGATTAATGAAAATTGAGCCCTAGTGTTGGTCGACACAGGTGCGGCGGTTACGTTGATATCAAAGACCTTTCTCCCGGATTGGAACACGCTACCTCGATTAGAGCCCGGATCAGTAGAGCTATACAGCGCTTCGGGACATACGATCAAAAATTATGGGAAGGTCAAGCTAGTTTTCAAAATCGGGAATCTGACGTTTGTTCACGAATGCTATCTGGTCGACCCAGACATTACCGGATCAAATGACGGTCTTCTCGGTCGAGATGCAATCGCGCAAAATGATCTGACGATCTCCATGAAAAACGCGGAGATAATTCTCCCGTCAGGAGAAAAGGTGTCGTTCCAGGACGAATTGGAGCCCGTAGGTGACGATTTCTTAAGGGATAAGCCCGGAAATTCAGCGCGAGGTGATCCAATGGGCGCGGGGAAACTTTTAAAGTCCGGGAGAAGTAGCAGGAACAGTGGTCGGAATAGTAATCAGTATAATGAAGGTAGCAGTAACAATAATAATTGTAAAGAGTCAACAATTGGTAACGGGTGTATTAATGGCGTAAGTAGCGGGAAAATAAAGTATGATAAGTTGGTTAGTTTTCAAGACTTAAAAGAAAGGTCGGCGCGTAGAAAAAGGCGTATCCGCCGTAGGGGAAACGGAAACCCCGTCGAGAAAGGGTAGAGTTCCTGTTCCGGGAGTGACTCCCCTAACGAAGTTGTCTTAACAGACAATTACGTCATTCCTCCAAGATCCGAAGTGATTGTAAAGAGGAGAGTGACCTCGAAGGAGGTCAACCAAGTAGGCGTGGTAGAGCCGTTTTCACCCGAGCAACAACATTTGTTTATCGCCGGTGTTTTAGTGCAGACGCGCAAACCTGGCAAAATTCCCGTACACCTCATGAATACGGATGTACACCCAATGAAAGTTAAGAAGGGATTAAAGATAGGCGCATTTTTCAAGGCGGAAAATGAATCTAGGGATCAGGCCGCTCCCGAAGAGCTGCCTGAAAGCGAGCTAACGCGAGCCCAATTTGCTAACCTATTTAATTTGAGCGAAGTAGGGAAGGGTAAAGTAGCCCCCTTACTCGATCTCCTGTATAAGTATAAACACGTGTTCGCCAAAAACGACTTTGATCTTGGCTTCTGTAGCTTAGTTCAGCATGATATAGACACGGGAAATAGTCCCCCGATTTATCGTTCCCCGTATCGGATCCCCTATGCGCAACGAGAACACATGGACAAGTTAGTCAACGACCTAATCGAGATTGGAATCGTGGAACACTCTCAATCTCCGTGGTCTTCCCCGGCATTATTAGTAAAGAAATCTGACGGTTCGCAGCGTCTCGTGATAGACTTCCGCCAATTAAATAAGGTCACTAAGATAGACCCTTACCCTTTGCCCATAATACAGGAGTCACTGAGCCTGTTGGGGAAGGCGACCTACTTCTCGTCAATGGATACCTTGAGTGGATTTTGGCAGATAGAATTAAAATCTAAGGAGAAGAGCAGTTTTAGTACACCCTCGGGACATTATCAATTTAATCGCATGCCGATGGGCCTCGTCAATAGCCCTAGCACCTGGCAAAGGGGAGCTGATTTGATTTTGAGCAGGCTTAAAAATAAAATTTGTCTTGTTTACATGGACGACATACTTGTGTTTAGTTCCACCTTCGAATCGCACCTCGAGCGTTTAGAATTGGTACTCCAACGCTTATCCGAGTCAGGTTTAAAGCTAAAACCGAAAAAGTGTCACTTTTTACAGCGCCAAATTAAATTCTTAGGTCATGAAGTGTCGGGGGAAGGAATCCGTCCCGACCCGGCAAAAATTGAGAGCGTTAGGAATTTTCCTCGACCGCGAAATGAACGGGATATCAGAGCGTTTTTGGGATTAACCGGGTATTATCGACGGCACATTTCCCAATACGCGAGAATTTCGAGACCCCTTTCCGATTTACTGAAAAAGGATGTCGAATTCCAATGGAATGAGGAACGGGAAGCGGCGTTCGAGAGGCTCAAGGGGATGCTTATCTCTGCCCCTCTCTTGCGATCGCCCGACTTTGAAAGTCCTTTTATTTTAGCGACAGATGCATCGAACGCCGCAATCGGCGCGGTGTTGTCGCAGGAGGACGAACGGGGCGAGCTTCCGGTGGCCTATGCCAGTCGACTCCTCAAAAAGGCAGAAAGAAATTATAGCACTACGGAGAAAGAGTGCTTGGCGGTGATTTGGGCGATCAAACAGTTTCGCCCGTACCTTTACGGCAGACAATTCAAGGTTGTCACCGATCACCGTCCGCTCAAATGGCTCATTAACGTGAGGGACGAGAGCTCGCGCCTGAGTCGGTGGAATCTAGCCCTGCAAAAATATCAATTCGAGATCGTTCATAAACCGGGTAAGGCTCATTCAAATGCGAATGGTTTGAGCCGTTTGCCGATTGCGCAAGTAGAGGAGGTAACCCCGATCATTAGTAAGGCTCAGATTAAGGAACAGCAGCAGGGTAATGAATTTTGTAACCGCGTCAGACAGCGCTTGCTGGGAGACACTCCCTTGCGGCAGGGCGATCCTAATGTCGATTTAACCTCTTATTACTTAGACGCCGACCAAGTCCTATATCATAAAAAATTAATCCCCGAACAAAACGAGGTTTGGGAACAGATCGTCGTGCCGAAGACCCTGGTAGATCACGTGCTAAAGTAATTTCACGATATCCCCACGGCGGGACATTTGGGCGTAAAAAAATGAAACGAAAGATTCGGACGCAATTCTTCTGGCCCGAAATGGCTAGGGATATAACCCGTTATTGCCAGAACTGCGAGGAATGTGCCCTGCGTCATCGTCAAGTTCCGGGACGTCAGGCACCTTTGCAGTCTTTCCCTCGGATTACGAGACCTTTCGAGATGACCGCAATGGATATACAGGGCCCGTTTCCAACGACACATAAAGGCAATAAATACTTGCTAGTGTTTATAGACCACTTTTCCCGGTGGGCGGAGGCGGTCCCTATCCAAAACGCTACAGCAGAGACGGTCGCTAAGGCTTTCGTGACTCAGATTGTTTTACGTCACTCGGTACCCAAGAAATTACTCACTGATCGCAAAACCAATTTTATGTCAAAGCTTATGCAGGAAGTGTGCAAATTATTGCGCATAAATCGCCTCCTTACTACCGCGTATAATCCGGAATGTAACGGTATGGTAGAACGTCTAAATAAAACACTCGTTGACATATTAACTCATTACGTCGATCGAGATCAGCGGAACTGGGACGAAATGATCCCGTACGCGCTTTTCGCTTACAACACAACGGTACACGCCAGTACCGATGACGTTCCCTTTTTCCTGTTGTATCAAAGAGATCCAGTCTACTCCTTTGATGTTGTAACCGTGCCAAATAGACCCCTGTATGATAGCAATGAGAATTACGCAAGCGAGTTAAGATTACGGCTGGCCACCACGTATCGTTTAGCTCAAGAGCATGCGGAGAAAGCCGCGGGTGATAGACAACAGTATCATCAGCGGAAAAATAAACCGTATCAGTTTGCAGTGGGGGATAGAGTATTTGTAAAAGAGGCAGCAGTTGCCCCCGGATTGAAGCGCAAATTAGCTCCGCGCTGGTCCGGTCCTTTTAGAATCATTGCCGAAACCAGTCCGGTCAATTTCGATGTCCAGCATGTACATACCGGTAAGAAATTGCATGTGCACGCGAACCGTTTAAAACGACGGTTGTGCATTCGGAGACCTCGGCAACGGCACCGAAAGACCCGGACTCCCACGCCAATGACCAAAGCGATGTGCCGACGGTTAACAGACCGCAATTAGCGGAGCCCGTGGATCCGTGGGACGAGGTTATCTTAACCTCAATCACCCAGGACCAAATGGGGGAAACGACTCCCGAAGAGTCTGACCCTCAGGCGGTTAGCGCGCGTGCGTCGCATGGTTATGCGTTGAGAAGTCAAGGTCCAGTGCCCGAACAGCCCTGGGTCTTGCCAACCATTAGTCGGACTAGACGGAGTAACGCCTCGGGTGGCGAAAAAGCTGTGATCAATACGGGTATAGATTCAAGCGCTAAAGGGGAGACTGATGGTTCAGGAATGGCGGATCAGGGCCAGACGTATCCCCAATTGCCTTTAGTTCCTCATGGTCTGTTCACTCGATGTGAATGATGGTCTCTTCCCGTAAGCAGAGGTCATCATCCAAGAGACCGTAAAGTATTTTTGTAAACAAAAAAAAAATATATTTTTATAATTTTCTTTATACATGTCTATTTCGCGTGCAAGAAACTCAGGGAATTGTCGCGTTGACGCCCCTAATGTAATCACCCTGTGAACCGAACAAAAAGGTCACAGAAAGGGGTTCGAGTCGTATAAAGACGTAATGATTTGTAAAGATTGAGCGTCGCATACAAACGAATATGAAGTCGCTAAACGATGGTCGTAAAGCTAGCTGAACGGAAGGAAAAGAAAGAACGTGCAAATCGGGCGAACCGCCTCGACAAAAGTATGAGGTTTGGTAAAAACGCGAACGCGAGAATAGGATAGGAGCGGTCGACTGATTTCAACGTCTCGTTTATTTGTTTTTAGGAAGGAAAAATAGAGAAAAAAAAAATGGCGACCAACGAACGGAGGGACCGAGAAGACCGGGAGACTGCCGGGCGCACCGTGACCTTACGGAAATGGCCCTCACACTCGCCGGGTTGGTGGACTGCCCGGTGTGTTGGGAGAGGGCAGCCCCTCCCGTCACTCTATGTGAGAATGGTCACATTCTGTGTCCCCGATGTCGGAGACGCGTAGAGCGCTGCCCGTTATGTCGGGGGCTCTTAAGTGAAGGAAAATGCTTTATCTTGGACCAACTAGTTAACGCCCTTGCGCACCCCTGTCGGTACCGACAAGAGGGGTGTAAAAAGTTTTTTGGGGAAAGGGACCGGGAGGCCCATGAAAAGCATTGTCCGTTTAGGACGTGCCGCTGTCTGGCCCTCGCCCCGGGGTGCCGTTGGGAGGGCCCTCGCCCCGGGGTGCCGTTGGGAGGGCCCTCGGGAAGCCATTTCTCGACACCTCGCGGGGGCCCATCCCGCGGTAGTGGAAGAGGAATCTTCCTCATTACGAATGATCTGCATGGGATGGCACCTGGCTCGGTGACGTTCGTGGGTTGCCAGCATCGCCTGGGGCCACAGCAAATTCTTGGCCCAGGTTGTGAGAGAGGAAAAAAGAGAGGACCAGGTCTATTTTCCCATGGTATATTTCCTCCTCTGGTCTCTGGGCACCCGCGAAGACACTTGGCGTTTTCGCTACTACATCCACCTAAAAGAGTGGGCCCAGCGGGTGACCTATGAGGACGAGCCCCGATGGGTAGCGGGCAGTGTGCTCAGTACTTTAAAGCACAAAGACTGCCTGGCTTTGCCCATCGCCCTCGTCGAGGGCCTGTCCGGAGACGAGGCCGTCGAAATGACGGTGGCCATTCGCTCCGTGGGCGAGAGGAAACCGGAAAAGGCGATGCCCCCTCCCTTTCTCCAGGAAGTGGTGGCCTCGGCAGACGAGACTGAAGTGACTCCCCCGCATCGAAGGGAAGATGGAGAAGGAGACCCTTGGGGGTAAAGTCAGGACTTGGGTCGACGCCCTGGGAGTCGACTTCTGGGGGCGGTACCTCAATCCCCGAGGACCAACTAAAGAAGGCAATCCGGAGGGCCGAAGCCTGGCGAGCAGGCAGCCAGGAGACCGTAGTTCTCCTCCCGGTAAGCGAGCCCCTGCCGAAAGAGATCAGCGAGTTCAAGGAGCGTTGCCGCCGGATCAGGGTTGGGACTGGTGCCGGTATAGAGCCCAGGCCGGAACAGGCCCCGGAAAGAAGCCGTTTGGGGGCTATCCGCAAAGAGATAGCCTCTCGCTACGGCCGCTCCGCCGAGCCAGGATGCCGGTTTTACCCTGGGTAAAACCCCTGAGAGATAAAAAAAAAACATAGAGAAAAAGAAAGAGAAGGAGGACTTACGACCGCCAGAAGGAATATTCAACTTACTACAATTACTTCAGTATTCGATATCTTCAATATCCGACTTCAATATTACTTATTCAAAACAAAAAAATCAATATTACTTACTCAAAAAAAAAAAAAAAGAGAGGGAGGAAAAAATTTTTTTTTTACATTTTTTTTGTAAATTTTAATAAATATATATATATATATATATATATATATATCCCTTTTTCATGAGATTCAAGTTTTTCTCTGTTTAATGTGGGACAAGACGACGGTCGGTTTAGTACCCGAAGTGTGACTGTCGAAGAGTCACTGTTCTCGGAAAACGTTTTAGAGTTTGTCTCCCCCGATGTGGCGCGTGCCGAAGTGGCTAGATCGTGTTTCGGTCGAACGGACAGAAAGGATCGCACCACGAGGGACGACTAATTGCCCGAAAAAAGAGGCAGCTATTAAGTCTTAAGCGTAACGAAAGAAGCTAACGATTGTGGGAGAGAAACACGCGACCGCCCAAATTTGGAGTCAGCGGCTAATCGCTTTTCCTGCCGGCGGGCGCTCCCCTCGAACGTCACAAGAGTGAATCCGGCGCGAGACGGTCTACAGAACCAAGGTTGATTGGTTGGTTAGTTAAAGTTTATTGGCACAAGGGCCACATAGGCCAAGCTGCGCCACAACTTATGGTATATATATGTACACGTCCGTCCATAATGCTTGTCTAACAGCCGATCGATTGCGCATGGGCGGAAGCAGTTCAATTGATAAGCCAGGACGTCCTACCTGTTATCAAAGGCGTTTGGAGTGGACTGATCCGATTTGCGCCGTAATGGGGGCGAGGAAATCGAGCGGGAGGGACTAATGTGTGCAGTCAAGCGTGCTACGAGTTGACATAACTAGTAGCTCATCAATGCTAGCTTCGCGTCCGCTGTATTTATTTATTTTTTAAATCGTCAAATCACGGCCCTGATTATCAGAAATTATGATTCTATCTGTTATTTTGATAATTTTCTTTCTTTATAATGTTTTATTTACTTCATTTTCCTGTAATTAGAGACGATACGGCTTTAAAATAAACAGATCAGGTCTCGCTCGCCAATAGATTAACTCAACTTTCACCAATTGTCGTCGGTTCCTTTGTAATCGGATAGGAATTGACCGTGTTTTAAAGTCCAGTGTTAAGTGTTTATTGCTTTTGCGGTAATATGAGTAGAGTAGGAGAGTCCCTTAATGAACCGCGTTTTATTACCGTTTAAACAACTTCTCCCCACTTCTTATTCTTAGTAACTAGACACGTCTGTCAAGGTCGGTTAAACTTTATTACTTTCACAACAGGGTGTCAATTGAGCTGCCACCCACACCCACCGTTAACGACAACAACGCGCGAATTATCACGTTACTCTGTAAACGAAAACTCCCTTCCTTGTTGGAGGCAGGTCACATGTCAAGTTT
Source organism: Centruroides vittatus (assembly GCF_030686945.1). Classification (NCBI taxonomy): domain Eukaryota; kingdom Metazoa; phylum Arthropoda; class Arachnida; order Scorpiones; family Buthidae; genus Centruroides; species Centruroides vittatus. The sequence continues at coordinate 56,623 of NW_027122384.1, forward strand.
ACCGTTTAATTTTATTGAACAGAATGTTGTCCATGATATTTAATAAATCAGTTTTGTCAGAACTGTTTATTTTTAATACAATTTTTATAATTTATTTCCGTTTCCGTTATAAACTTGTTTTTATCATGTTCTAAATCGATTTCTTTTAAATTATACTTGTATAAAGTTTAAGATTTAAAATTGCAATGAACATTGCGTTGTTTGTATAATGAATAAATATTTATTGAGGGTAAAAGTTTGCAAAAAATGTTTTCACATATCTTCTTATTCATTATATATATATATATATTAATAAAATATATTGCCATTTTATAATCATATCTCATTGTAATCAAATTCTTGTTATTACATTTTTCAATGCACATTATATTTGAGGCGACCTTTTACATTTTATACGTATTCAGGTATAACATGATATGTCATTCGTTTCAATAAATAATACTTACGTTATAAGTATTTTTATATGTTTTAATGTTATTTTACATGTTCTTAAATATTATGTAAAGAGAATGAAAACTAATCTACGAATGGCAGCTTATCACGCATTACATAGCATTTCTACAGGAAAGCCATCATTGCTGGCGTATCAGTGTTTATACAACGAGAAACTGGCATTTACGGATTATTCGCATTCCTGGATGATGGTCATTGTCTCACATGATGCCAATGCTATGCATTAGCATAATGTGTGGCATTTAGCAGAATATTCGAGGTGAACACCTGCAGTAATGAAAAGGAGACATAGACAGTAAAGAAGGACACATTTTTCTGTATTTTATTTATCTGTGTTACGCTGAAATGAATTACAATTGTTAGGAAACCGATACTATAAATTCTGTGCTGAAGTGCTGGATGAATCGTCCAAAAATGCCTAAACCAATAGGTGAGGATTTACGTAAACTGATAATTCGACATCGAAATGAAGGGAAAACAATTGCATACATTGCAGATTGTTTTAAAATCTCTTCTCGCACTGTCTCACGGATAATTAAACGCCATAACGACACAGTCTGTGACAGCGGGACACTCGTCTGGCCGACCGCGCCTGACCACGCCCGCTCAAGATGAGCGACTCAGGGCGGAAAGCCAGGCGAGTCCGTTTGCCACTGCCAACGATTTGAGGAAAACAGTTGGCCTGGACGTATCCACTAGCACTGTGAAGCGGAGGTTAGTAACATTTGTAACGAAATATATTTCTATCGATAAGAT
>NW_027122385.1:6600000-6758972 GCF_030686945.1 Centruroides vittatus
GCCTTTTTTCCCATGATGCTATGGGCCATTTTTGCTAGGTAAGCTACTCGAGCACGAAGCAGCCGCAAACTACACAACGTTTGCTCGCGTAACTAGTCCACATGACGTGGAATCCAGATGTGGATTGGCTATAGAACAAAGATTTTATTATAACCTATACTTGTCAGTTTTCGTTCCGTCAGTTATTATAACGGAACCTATCTGTCAGTTTTCGTTCCGAACTTTGAAACAGAATGGGAAAAATATGCCTATTAGTTAAGCCTAACTAGGCTTAAGCCTATTTATAAATAACTATTTTAATATACAACGTTTATACCATTTTCTTTTCAATACTGAATGTATTAATCATGTAATTTACGTACATCGATAAAATTCTATTATTTCTTTTTCGACGTGTGGCATGTTTATGTAGTCATCCATTTTCCGCTGCTCTCTCTTGCTAGCGTAATGCTCTCGTTGTTGAATTCTGTGAACAGCGAGAGTACTCTCGTATCGCTGCTCTAGCAAAGGAAAAACCACGTGAGCGAGAAGAGAGGGGCGGAGCCTTTGACGTCATCGGTTGTGCTAGGGCACGTTTGCTAGCATTTTGCTCTCGCAAAGTGCTAGTTTGCGGCGGCTCTTATATGCCAAGTAAACAGTAGGAATGAACATACTCTGAATTGAATAATTTCAAAGTTTGTTAATTCAGGCAGCACAGTGATTACAGATGAGTGGAGAAGATACAACAGTATAAATGATTTAGAAGGTTTCGATATAAATCATTTAACCGTAAATCATTCGAAAAATTTCGTGGATCCGAAAACAGGAGCCAACACACAGAAAATCGAGAGATTGTGGGGGTATTTAAAAAAACAGGAAACATCTTCCGGTACATTATACGGAGGAATTGTCCGAATCCTATTTGTATTCTTTTATGTATAAAAAATACCACAAATGGCAATTAGGGCTTACAATACCGAACTAAAATCTGAATACCGGCATTTGATATTTGAAATTTGAAATATCGGGATACCGGTATTAAAACCGGTATTATTAATAAAAAATTTACTAGTTATATTTTTACTTACCTCAGTTGTTATATTGACTTGTTAACAAATAATATATGAAATCCAATAAATATTGTTCTGAAATGAGTAGATATTATTTATTTTATTACATAGAGAGTAGGAGTAGATAGATACAAAAAAACGTGCAAGTAAAAAAAGTACATATTAAATTCTATGTTACATTTTACATATAATAGGCTCGTATGGCATTATATAATTAAAGAAGCAAAAAATATAATTAAATTGAAAGTATTTATGAAATAATATTAATAACTTGCGTTTTGTTTATTAAAGTATGCTCTTAAAAAACATAAACAATCAATCGTTTCATCATCAAGCGAGGACCGAATTTTCGTACAAATATAACCAGCCGCCGAAAAAGCTCTTTCTGATTCTACACTTGTCGGCACTATTGTCATTAAGAAATCATACACATTTTGTAAATACGTTCCTTTTGTTCCTGTTTTTTCAAAAAAAGTAATTTCATCTTTTATTTTTTGTTCCAGACCTGGAATTTTTTTAAACGCAGGCACGGGTGAAGTATTTAGTGTTTCGTCTATTGCTGCCTGTAGTTTTTTCTTTAATGCGTTTACGTTTACCTTGTCAGATTCTAATACTGTTTCATTACTAATTTGGGAAGATATTGGAAGGGATGTTTCTTGCACAACTTCCATATCTTCTGTATCTTCTAGATTTTCATGTGTGAGCCGTTTAGTTAAGCTTACAATTTTTTTAATGATTGTAAATTTGGATATGCGTTTAAATACTTCTCCAACATCTTGTGAGCCCTTTTGCAGATACTGAAGTATTTGTGATAATTCAGTTCGTCGCAGTAAAATTCGAGATTTTAATGCTTCCAATAATTCTAATGCAATTGCAGATTTTTGCTGGGAAAGAGTATCTAACATAAATGTTAAAGAAGCGTCAGCCGTCAAAAGATTTGCATCTTTTCGGCATAATGCATCTACTGTTAATTTTACAGGAGTAAGAGCAGCAATAATTGAAGATAATAAATTAAATTCTTCGTCAGAAAAATGAATATCGGAACTAATGTCAATAAGTGCTTTTTGAATACAAAATTTAATTTCTTCAAATTTTTCTAACATAAATAACATACTGTTCCATCTTGTTTGACAATCTAATTTTAGCGCTGTTTCTTTACCTAATTGTTCTCTCACGTACTTTTGTAAATATTTATCATTTTTAGAAGGTGAATTTTTAAATGTTTTCACTACTTTCCGAATTTTTGAAACTAGAGATGATATACCAGTATGTCTAATATTTATATTACTTGTAGTAATACTAGCATCTAACTCTATAATAATTCCATAACCATCTTCTTCGTCGATATCGTCGTCATTGTTGTCATCGCGTCAACATCATTAACATCGTCATCATTATAATTTTGCTCCACAACATCAATATCCACACTCGGGTTCAAAGTTGACTTATACAAAACATCAGTAATTGCTAAATTTATGCAATGTGCCATACATTGTTGATGTTCAGCCTCTATAATTTTTCCTAATTTTACCATAACCGACGCACCGTCAGTAGTTACTCCAACTATGTCTTTAGATATATCTAAATTAAAATCTTTCAATTTTTCTTCTACAAGGGATAAGCATTTTTCTGCTGGAACGGATCCGTAAGCGCGCACTAATCCGATATTCCACATTGTTCCTCCAACAGAATGTACATTAATGTTTATGTAGCGCCGATTACGAATAGATGTCCATTCGTCAAATGTGATACTGAAACGTTTACCTTCAGATTTCAGTCTAGAAATTTCATGCACTGTAGACTGTTTAATAATTTTACTATATTCAAGTACCATATTTCTAATAGTGACTGCAGATTTTGGTATGTCTTTGAATCCTCTTGCCTTTAAGCCTTCTCTTATGTCATACGATTTTATAAAAATATTAAAAGACAAACCATCGCGAGCTGTCATTCGGGCAAGCACTTCTGAAAGTTTTTCGTTTTTATTATTTTTAAAATACTTTGTTATTACAATTTAGGCTGTTTAGAAACACTTGATTCGACATCATGGGGGGATTCACATTTCTTTTTAAGATTTAGTCCATGTATCGTTTTTAAGTGAGTATGAAGGCCACTTGTGGATCCTCCTGTACACTTTATTTCTTTCGCGCACTTTTTACATTTAGCAACCTGTCCGTTTTTTTCAATCAAAAAATGATTCCAAACTGAAGTTTCGTCCTGTCCTTTTCGGTGCTCCGTAAATGTATTCATCTTTCAGGTGGTATAGCAGTTTATGCCTATTAATTTTAATATTTGTAAATTAATTACACTCTAACTTACATTAATACAAATATAAACTTACCGTATCATATAATTCATATGGATTAATCAGTATTTAAATACCGTTATATAATTTTCAATTATTAGAAATAAAAACAGAAAACAAGTGCACATAATCCACACACCACAAGACACAACGGAATGAAAAATAAAATTGAAAATATAAAATATAATTTTTACTTGTAAACACTACAGCTGATTTGCAAAATTAAACAATCTAATCTAAACTATTTAATAATTTTTGTGTTACACACTTTATGTATTTGTATAAACGAGACCTATTCATTGGGTAGTAGACGTAAAACATAAACAATCGCTTTATATTGCCGACACCGCCATACCATCCGCCACCGCCTCGATGGTGCCATACTCGGCTCGGTATGTGTAATAAATGTGCCTGATATAGATTTTAATACAATGAAATTGTTTGTATATCTTCAAAAAAAATTTCTTGTAATTAATTAATATTATTTTAAATTAGATTTATATTGTGCATAAATTCAATTTTTATCAACTAATGTAATACCGAAATACCGGTATTTTTACATAAATACCGGTTTTTAATAACGGACAAAAATCGTCCGGGATTCCGGTATTCGGGATCCCGGAATCCCGGTATTGTAAGCCCTAATGGCAATCGAAATCTGCAGGAAAACGTTTTTAAATTTTTATAAAACATTTGAGCTTTATTTATCCCGGGTCTGGAATTGAGCCGAAATGGAAAGAACCAGAGTCTGTTCCAGCTGCTCCACAAAGTGATGAGTGTAAGAAGGTAAAAAAAGCAAAGGTAGATTCATGTGTTGAAATGAAAAAAACGTGTAAAAATACCAAGTAAAAAGAGAAAAATTAGTGATAAGGATCGTAAATCCAATAAAAGTGAGAAAAAACGAAATGAAATGTAAAAAAATCATCAAACATGTGAGTAAAGATTTGTCTTTTTTAATAGTTTGTGAAACTTGTAAAATAATCTTGAAACATTTATTATTTACCAATGTAATAATTATTTCTTCAATAAATTCTAAATACTAACTAATTTGCATGAGTAGTACAGTGCACGAACGTAGTACGCGTGCGTAGTACAGTAAACAAAATGGCGACCGGAAGCGCGGCCATTGGGGTTTCCTAGGTAAACTTTAACCGGTTTTCCGAATGCGCATTAAAACATCCAGCAACGAGCTGCGAAACTTTTCCGACAATGCAGTTACAATTTCACTGCAACGCCATCTATTATGACATTCAATTATAAAATATTTTCATATCATAAATTTTCTATCATAAATGGCAAAAGGATTAACGTTAATGGTAGAGTTCAGTTTTATGTTTTTTAAATTGTAAATTCTAATAACATGTAAAATCTTTTTAAGTTCGATTCTGTCGAGACTCGTCACTCCATCGTATGCCCCCATCCCGTCGTTTTTTAGCCACAAAAATTTAACAGCATTAATCTCATAAATGCACAGCCCTTTCTGCCAAATTTCAGAAATTTAAAAAAAGGTACAGGAATTAAGCTACAAACTGGGTCAACAAAATCATACCCACCACACACACACTAATATCCATACCTACAGAAGATCCCCAACAATTTTTTTCATGTTAACTTTTTTTCGTCGTTTTCTCTTGTCCAAAAGTGTAAAAGTCTTGGGAGGGAGTTTTTTTCACAGATAACCTGATGACAGATAATATGAATAAAATTTTCTGCTCGGCATTGCGACAATGTCACAATAAATAACTTCTTGTTACTGATAAAAAAAAGAAAACATTTGAAAATTACCGGGGTGTTAATTTTTACATATCACAGACCGGAAATTTTCTGTTAGTTTCGAAGTCTGATAAATCGAGGTTTCACTGCAATGGGAAAATCATTAATAAGGACGTTTGTTTAATCAAAATTATAATAAATATTGAGATGTAATTTTATAGCTAATTAGCAAGAGTGAAAAAATTAAAACTATCACTACTATTTACATTTGTCTAATGTTTAAATGAATCTATTTGCAGATATCCCGCTGATATAAGTAAAGATAAAGTAGTAGTGTCTGCTGTTGAATTTGGAGGAGTAACTTTAGATAAAGAAAATATGGTCCGAGATTCCAACGCAATTAGATTGATCTACGCAATGGACCACACCACGAAAGAAAAGAAAGAAATGGCTCTGAAATGGGAACAAACGTGTTTAGAAACTTTGTCAAAAATTAATTTCAACAGTACCAAAATTTCTAAAATACTAGGTCGCTCTGTCGATGATGAAATTAACCGAGTTGGCAAAAGTGCATTGCCTCTGATTTTAATTATTGGTCCGATTATGCTGTTATTTTCAGCAATTTCTTGCTTGTCAACTGACTCTCTCAGTAGCAAACCTTGGATGGATATTGCTGGTTGTGCATCGCCTGTCATAGCAACTGTCGCAGCATTTGGTGTCTTGTGATACTGCAAAGTGGATTACGCAGCAATAAATGTCATGATTTTTTTTCTAATTTTAGGTATGTTTTTAAGAAATTTTATCTTTTAAAATTCCGACAATTTAATTTAAAATAATGAATAAATTATACGTTTAGGATAATTTTCGGATGAAGGCCTTTTTATTATATCTACTTTCTTGACTCTATTATACATAAAAGAGGGAAAGTATGTCAATCACTAAAAAAATAATTTTTCCAGGGATTTTTACATTTTTGGATTCAGGGTTCCTTGAAACGTCGAGAAATGTAAAGAAATTGAGGAGATTTTTCTGTATGTAGAGATATTAGTGTGTATGTGCGTGTGTCTGGGGGTACGAATTAGTTCACCCTCTTTGAAGGTTAATAATTCCTGTTTTATTTGTCGAAAATTTTTGATATCTTGCAGGGAGGGTTGTGTATATAGAGATTGATTATATTGAGTTTCCCCGTTAATGGTGGAGGGGGTTGGGAAATTTCGGGGGTTGTGTGTCATATATCGAATGGGGTGGGACTTAACGACGATTTTACTCGTTATTTCACTTACAATTTTTTTTTTTTTTTTTTTTTTTTTTTTTATAAAACTCATCCAAACTTTCAAAATTAAGTTTCCTGTCGTTTTATAACGATTAAAAATATAAAAAGTTTTTAAAATAAAACATCTAAACAAATGGCGTCACACGGAAAGTTTTAGACGTTGCCGAGAAAGTTAAGCAACTCGTAGCTGGACTTTTCATAGTAGAATTGAGATTTATTGTTTTTCTTTTATTGCTCTAACCGAAGAAACTAGAAACATTAATATTTTATTTTAGTCTGTGTTGTTACTAAATTTCTTAGCGATATTTATACACAATGTTCTATATTTATTATAAAATATCAAAAGGCTTAATTCTGAGAGTATGGATGGGTTTTTCGAAAACAGTTGTAAATACTAATGACCAATAAAATCGTATTTTCTGACCCCACAAGTGACACGCGATAATACATATTAATCGTTATCACTATGTAATCTCTTTTTTTAAAAAAACGTTTATTGTAAAAGCGACTATTTTTTTAAAATTAACGTTTATATTTAAAAAATTGCCTTAAACTTACGCCATTTGCTAAAATATTTAACAATGCAAGTTAAGGTATATGACGTGACTGATGTGAGAACCTGGAAATCATCTGACCTATTTATTTTATTAAGGGGCGGATCTTGACCAAAATTTTTGGGCATGCTGGGAGTTATAATAAGAATAATGCGCCTATCTCTAGCACTAAACAATAGGTAGAAACGTTATTCGGTGTGAATAAAAAAGTATGGACTATTATAAAGCCCATTATATCTACACATAAAATATATTATAAGCTGTCAATGTAAATGCAAACACATATAATAAAAGAGTTTTTGCGTTAAAATAACTTATTATTCGCATATTTGTTCTCATATAAAAAATATAGTGACAGTCAAAACTATCTCTTAGCATGAGGTGCATGCAAAGCAAGCCCAGAGAATTCGCCTCTGATTTTATTATTTCTATTTCTGAAGCAAATGTTTGGAAAACATTCTCACATTTAACAGGAAATGTTTTAGTTTTGGTTTTAATTATTAAAAGATGTTGAGAATTTATTTGTTTAAAAATGGTCATTAAATTCTCTTTTACTTTCAATTTTTGTTAAAGACAGAAATAAAATTTCCTTCTGACATTTTTATTAAGATTAGCTCATTTTCTTGTGACGAAGCTAATTATCTTACATGTTGACACATCTTGTGGCGCCACTCACCCCATGGATTTCCTCATATGATGTGTCATAATAACCTCCAATTGGAGGAGATTCGAGGATGAAAGGATAGAACATTACGTTTTTCAGACTTCTCTCCTCCAGCTCTTTCGAGTTCTCTCCCTAGAATTTTTTGTGTGTTCTCTCCTGGTAGTCACTTCTGCAAAAGTTCTCGCAATTTCTTTCTAAACTCCTTCAGAGTTTTCCAGTCTACCTAAACGTTATTGTACTTGTGTAATAGAAAAAAATACCTAAAAATAAGGTCTGATTTTGTGTCATTAAATGGACGAAACCAGACGTACACTGTTTGTGGAATCCCAAATATTCGCCTCTCGAACAAACGTTTGTCGAACTCTTTTGTCACACACGCTCACAATTCAATTATCTGCCGAGCGTCGGTTCACCGTGGGAATGACGAACGTTCTTCCGAGATCTAGAGAACTTTTAAATCCTGTATTTTTTCTATTCATATTATTCTACTCCGGTGAAGTAATACTATCCGTTATATTCTTCAATTAGGTTGTTTTTTTTTATTTAACAGATACCAATTACTAATAACTATAAAAGTACCAGCACAAATTATTGTTTGAGAATTGCCCATTTCTTAGATCTCCGATAAACGTTCGTCGTTTTCGCAACGAAACTATGCTCGTGATAATTATAAATGGGTTTGTGTATGCTCACAGAGGGACAAATATTTTGGCAAATGGCGAATATCGCATGTCAGCACGCGCCCTAACACATAATTAATTTCAGGTGTTGGTGTAGACGATGGCTTTACATTAATAGCTGCGTGGAGAAGAACCGACGTTAAGGCTTCTGTTCCGAATAGAATGAAAGAAACATATGCCGAGGCTGCAGTGTCCATCACTATTACATCCCTAACCAATCTTCTTGCATATTGCATGGGATTTGTAACGCCATACAAATGTATTCATATATTCAGCGCCTACGCAGCTCTGTCAATCTTGTTTGACTATATTTATCAGTTATTGTTTTTCGGTGGTCTCATGGCTTTAGATGGATACAGAGAGAGGTATAATCTGCATGCTATCTTTTGTTGGCCAATCAAACTGAATCATTCCGGTAAGAAAACTTTTTATTACGGCAACTGCCACTTATAACAAAACATTATAATTAAACTAATAAAAATTCAAACTTAATTTCAAGAATTATATGGAACTACCCAGTGGTGATATTTGGCGGGTTCGCACAGGTTCGGCCGAACCCGTTGTTAAAATTTTCAGTTTTCCGAGCGGGTTCGCCCGAACCCGTTGTTAAAGTTTTCCGAACGGGTTCGGGCGAACCCGTTGTTAAAATGTTCAGTTTCCCAAACCTTGTTAAACACACGAACATTTCTCAGTGGGTTTGTTTTTTTTTAAATATATTAAACTATGCGTATTATACTCTGTAATACTACTAAACTAGGGCCTTATACCCCGTTTGCACCGAGCATTTCAATCTAAATTGTGAGCAAGGTCAGAGAGTATGTCTTGGTACGATCTCTCTCGACTGTTTCAATCGAGGTTTAATCGCGATCGATTCAAGAGTGTTCTTGAAAGTAGATCCAGTCATAAGAGAGATCCCGGAATGCCACGCGCGCGGACAATACAAGATGGCTGTGGAACACGTGTCGGGCTATGGACAGCGAAAGAAAAAGTATAATGTATCTCGAGAGATGATGACATACATGTGCCTATTTCTAGAAGCGCCATATTGCGGTAAAGAATTTCTCTGCCTTGAAAAAAAAAAAGGTCGACAGCTCTAAAATACTATTGTTACCTGGCCTTCTCCCATGGCTCGTTACGTTCTAAATACGCCACTGATTGTTAGATATATGGTTGCAAGAAAATGTATTGTATTTATTTCTAGCCAAAACTTTCATTTCGTTTGTCGGTGATTGTCAGGGAAAAATTTTCAGCTAGCGAACCCCTTGTTAAATATTTCGAATATCACCACTGGAACTACCCAATTACTATGTAATTTTTACTTACAGTTGAACAGAAAACAGAAGTGAAGTTACAAAAGAAGAAGGAAAAAAATTTCTTGATGGTGTTCTTCTGTGACATTTTAGGTGAAGTCCTTGGAAATTCAATTAGTAAAGTTACTGTGATCTCTATGTTCGTAATTTATCTATCGGGTGCAATATACTGTATGCAATTCGTTCAAGAAGGAGAAGACATAACTAAATTCCCTGCATACAATTCTTACTTACGCGACTATATGAATGCTGAATACAAGTATTTTTATAGTTACAGTCATCAAGTGCAATTAGTCATTAACCAGACATTAGACTATTCGAATATCACCGTTCAAACCGACATAGAAGATCTTCTTCAAAGTTTCGAGTCCACTCCATTTATATCCGATTCGTCCACCACAGAAAGTTGGCTGAGAGAATTTCTGGCATTCACTAAATCTCCGGTTGCGATGATTTCGCTTTCTGGTTACAATCTGAATGATTCTGAAGACTTTTTGAGTGCATTTAGAAATGTTTTCTTAAATGCAATAGTAGCAGACAAATTTATGAAAGACGTTATCTTTAATGAAGAAGAAAATAAAAGTACTGCATCCAGATTCATCGTATCGAGTTTCGATGGAGAATCTCGAATTGACGAAAAATTTTTTTTTGAAAATGTAAGAAAAATTGCCGATAACAGCAAATTTCCGGTTATTGCATACAATTTTAGATTTATGTTTTATGAACTGTATATTAATGTCCTTTCAAATTGCTTAAAAGCCATCTCGTGTGCGGCCGCCATAGTAATTTCTGTATTTCTTTTATTTACTCCAAATGTATTGTTTCTTTCGTCTGTTGCCGTCACTGTTGTGTCTATTCAGGTAGGATTGATTGGATTCATGTCTTTATGGAATGTGACTCTGAATACAACTGCATTAATATCATTAGTAATGTGTACTGGATTTTGTGTTGACTACACAGTTCATACGGCTTACGCGTTTATCAATTGCAAAAAGAAGACACCAAACGAGAAAATCAAGAGTTGTTTATATGCTGCTGGATACCCAGTAACACAAGGATGTATATCTACTTTATTGGGTGTTTCGGTGTTATATTTTGTTCCCTCTGAATCGTTTGTCGTATTTTCTAAAATTATCACTTTAATGGTAATTTTTGCTTCTTTTCATAGCCTGATTTTACTTCCTGTAATTTTGAGTCTAATAGATTCTATTTCGTGTAATTTTTTGAAAATGAAAAGACACGAAATCGAATATGGTGAGAATTGTCGGAAGGAGATCGAATGTTTAAATTGTGAAAATCAACGATAATACTTTTTTTTATAGAAGCTGCATTTGCAAATATGCATGATATATCACTTGTTGATTCCGACCCGAATTTTAAAGTATATATTGAAAATTTCATTCACACAAGATCTGTAACGCCTTAGTTAATAAACAAACTAAAAATTATAATGACTTTAGTGATCTTCAATTCTTATACGAGTTATGAAGTAATCTTCGATAAGACAAAAGGCCCAGTCAATTTTGGGGTATACGGTAGTTTGTTTCTTTACACTAGCTTTGCAGTAATAAATTTAATAAGAAAATCTCTCTCCATTTGCTAAAGTAGTCAATAACAAATAGGAAATGTAAGCTACCATTTTTTGATTTTCAATTGAGGCCAAAAATATCGAATATCAAGTCATTAACTCCATAATCTTCTTTATTCTGCATCATTTCCGCTGGTTTCGTTTGTCCAAACTTTTATTTTCCGGATATGTGGCATAGTAAGACACATTTTTAAACATCCTTTCTCATTTCTGACCTTAATTTGTCTTCGTGTTTTATGTAATTCATACATTAGATTTAGTAAAGTTGGAAAAGAACCAGACAGAAAGTGTAAATAAATAAATCTAATTCGAATATAGTGAAATCCCAATATAGTGTCACCATTTCATGTTTGTAACGCTTAAATAGGAACCAATTTAGCATAGAAATTTCCTTCGAGAGGCAACGCTCTTGTCTTTTCTCTTAATTTGCATACGATTAATGATCACTATAATTTAATTAATACATAAACTCGTTAATTAGCACGAAAATTTATACTTATCGTACGAGGAATTAGTCTAATTTTTCGCCGTTAGGAAAAAATGTGGCGCTCTTCGGTCGAAAACGTATGTTTCCCGTTGCGGGGTTAGTTTTACGATTACATTTGGTCAATTGAGAACAACAGAATTTGATCCGATAGGCTACCGGTGGAATTACGTAGACTAGAAATTCTACAATTATTGGTGACCTTCGCTTGCGCGAGCTACACCCTCTGGGGGGCGTGCACTTAACCGATCGTAAAGGACTTCCCACATCTGAAAACTTCTAATAGTTACGCCCGTTTAAACACTACATTTTATGTCATTTGCATTATTCGAACTTCAATTATGGTCGTTAGTTCTATTCGGGATTAGCTATTTTAGTTAACGTGTGAATAACCCAATAGGAGCAAATTCTACTGTAATGTTTAGAAACGGGGCGGAGAAATAACGTGTTTACGTTACTCCTGCACTCGTACGGGAGTAACGTACGAGTGCGGGAGTAACGTAGGCACGATATACGTAGACATTGATGTACCGTACGTAGTGCGTTACTCCCGCACCTCGTTACGGTACATACATCAATATCCACAACAGCGGAGTGGGAGGGTCAAAAGTACTCAAAAGTCATACACGTGATTAATGGACAGCCTCAAAGCATGAAAAGTCTACCTATTCATAGCAAAGTTTATATTTCTTAATGTAATTTCTACGCGTGACAACAAAACCTGTAAATCGAGGACGTCACGAGAATTGAATTATTTAAATATCCAGCAACTTTTATTAATAAATTTCTAATTTTAGCAGATAATTGTTTAACACGCAATTTAAATCTGTATTCAGTGTCGTTTGTAACTCGTAAGGGGCCCGGGGGGATAAGCAGATCGTTTTGTCACGTTTTCTTGAACAAATTAAATACAAATTAGACAGTTTGTATATTAATAAAAGTCTTAAAAACTTTTATACTTTGTTAGTAAAATTAGCATTAATTTATAGGGATAAAAAGTACTAGAGGTTCCTAATTTTTCTAAGAGGGCCCGAGAAAAGTTTGCCCTTTCTCTTTACCCGTCTGCTTACGCGTAACAGATAAAGATGCATTAAAACCTTCCAAATATAATAGACGACCTCCATACGACGACAGTAAAAATCCGTAACCTTTTGCAAGGATGAAACAATTTCAAAATTAAAAAGTGTGACGTATGTATTAACAAACGTTAATAACTCACACGGGCCTAAAATATCTCGATAAATGCGCTATTTTTAAAATCATACAATAAAAGTTCTTCATATACTAAGCATACGTTTTGAGTAATAGCATCGCATACAAAAGAAAATAAATAAGAGACGAATCGAGGAAAACGAATTAAAATAACTTATTTTCCATTCTCAATGGAAATTTGTCTTTCTCGATGAATGCATAAAAACTTTCCATCTTGACGGAAGAAGTTTAAAACGCTTGGTTTTTTCCAGGAGATACAATTAACAAAGGTAAGATATTGTATTTTTATTACGTTTTGCTATACGTAACAACGGAAAATATTGCAATTGCGTCAAATCTAATTCTCCAAATTTTTTTAAAATGTCCATGTTTTGATACCTCCTAACCCAAAAAAGTTTAAAATACGGGTGTAACCTCATAAATTTAACCCCATCTTTTCCAGTTTGCAGCACGTCCCTACCTAAGGGGTCTACAAAGTGTCTAAGCCTCCTCGGTTCAATCAGCAGTGTATATACTGTATGTAGTGTAGGCTATATATATAGGCCTATCTGCCTTTGCTTTTATAGCGTAAACTTATTTTTGGGCTGCAATTTTCAAAAAGTAGGCTTATAAATTCGTCCGTCTTCCTTTATGTGGAATACAGAAAAAGAACTAGATCCTACACGGTCATCACTAAACTAAATCCTATCTTCTATTGTCTAGACTCTAAGAGTCTACACCATAAGTCTTTAATGTGGTGGATAAAGTCCTTAAAAACGGTTTATTAAAGTTTTTAGTACAAAGGTTGCGTACACGACAGTTTAGTAGTGTGTAGATTAACACTAGCTCGCCAGACTTGTTTATTTAATTACTATTATTAATTAACTTACAGCAAAAAGGGGGTGGAATATCCTTGAAGGGAGTCTGGTCGAGACAATATTTACTAATTACAGAAATTCTTCTGTCCGGCTAACGTATAGCATCGATTCATTTTCCTTAATATAGCGACAGCGTAATAACGAAAACAATAGGAAAAATCATTGTAATTGATAAAGAATTCCTTTACATTTTTAAATTATTTTTCCTTTGTGTAAAATTCGATATTATTTTAGAATTTTACTAGAAAAATGGCCACAGATCACTTCAGAAAAATGGCCACAGATCACTTCAAATAAAACATTTATTTTACATATTTTTAATCCTTATTAAGCATTTCCTTAATTATTTTCCTCTGTAACTTCTCTTTCCTCGTTAAAATATGAATAAATGTAAGGACGTTAATTCCTCTGTTTTCTTATTTTTTTCTGAACACGTGTTCGGGAAGTACACTACGAATACATAGAGGTGTATCGGAAGTAATCAAAAATATAATTAATTATTCCATTTAACTGTACAGCACGTTCGAAAATTAAGTACAACACAGGTTGTGTGGTATAGAGAAATCTGTGTAAACCGAACTCGTACGGTACAGAATATTGGCAGGTTACCGTTTTGAACAGGTTTCTTTAACAAAGAAAATCGCTGCCTTCCTAAGAATTTTTCCCGTTTAGTCAGGTTTTCGACAGGTTTTACTGTAAGTATTAGGCCTATATGTAACAGAGGGAAAGTATGGCGATCAATCAAAAACTCACCCGACATTTCTACATTATTGGACTCAAGAAACCATGAAACGTGGAGAAGTGCAAAAAAATTTGGGGTTCTTTCTGTATATATCGATAGTGTATAACCTCGCGTGACCCGACACGACCTGCAGCTTCGTAAGGCTGTGTCTGGTGTAAGCAAGGTCGTGTACTCAAGGTGAATGAAAAACTGTATCAGTGTACTGTACGCATTCGGGATTCTTACTCATACTTTATTTTACTTTTTATTTATTCGGAGCTGTATTGTAGGTTATGAACATCGACACTGTACGAAGGTAGTGCTAAATAGAGGTTTGACTATTGATACAAACCATTGATTTGTTTGTAACTTAATGAACTCGTTAACCTTTTGCTCTTTAGGATTTATGCAGGACTGAATGTGCCGTCAGTTTAATTACGTCATAAAGGCAAGAATAGAAAGTCAAACCTCTGAATAACGGACAATGACAGGGAAAAAAACTGGCCGTTATTTGGAGGTTATTCTGTATTTATTTTTGCTGCAGGGGAAAAAGTCTGGCCGCTGCCTATAAATGGTCGTTTACGGGAGGTTAGACGGTATTACACATAATTTATCGAATATTACTTAACTTATTACGATAAATTAAAAACTTTATAATTACACTTCTCGGTATAACGAGGTTTTTTTTAATGAGATACTGTATTGCTAAACATTTTAAAACAAATAGCATAAAAGAAAATGTTTTAATTAGGCTACTTTTAATATCTTCAAATTAAACATTTATTTAAACCCGATATAGCGACCTTCTGTACGTTTCCACCCCTCGTATAATGTCTTTTCCTTAAGAGGAAAGGCATTTTTATCACTAAATCTAGATCCAGTTTCCAAAAATCCCCAAACCTCAAACCTGTACGTAGACACAATTAATTTAAACAATGTTGAGTATCTTCGATTTAGCGCCGCACTCCCAACTTCAGGGGCGGTAGCGCTATACCGGGGTTGTACCGCATTCGAGAAGTGTTCCGAACCGTAATTTAATTATTTGTATTGTTTTCTGCGGTTAATCTGTACTCTATCGCATTGTGAAAATAATTTTTTCCTCAAACATATTTTTCTTTCCTTAACACAGCAATTACTCACGTGCTGATGACGCATGCAAAATAACAATAAAACAGCATTTCTCGTGAATTACCCGAGTTATTTTATATTTTTAAAATAGAAAAATGTCTATAAACGTATTCATTCGATTTATTTTTAATTTATATTTACTCGCTTCCTGATAAGAATTTCAATATATTTCTCCTTATTTAGGAATTCTTAGTGATTCTTTCCTTCAAATTTCTTATAATTTTGGCTATTTTTACTGTTTATATGTGAAAGAGGGGAAGTATTTTGGGAATCAAAACATCACCCCCAAAAAAGTTTTTTGCAGTTTTCGACTCAAGGAACCTTTAAACGTGCAGAAATGCAAGAGAAATTTAGGGCTTTCTCTGTATGAATAGATGTTTGTGTGGGGGGGCACGACTTTGTTCAACCTGTTTGAAGCTTAATAACTTCTGTGCCTTTTGTCGAAAATTTTTAAAATTTTACAGGGAGGTTTGTGCATTACGAGGTTTTATGCTGTAAAATTTTGGAGGTTAAAGGTCGACGGGATGGGGAGATAGAAGGAGTCACGTGTCGTATCTCGAGTAGGGTCTGACTTAATAAAAAATCTTTTATAAAACTCATCTACATCCTCAAAATTAAGCTTTTTGCCATTTTATTATAATTAATATTATAAAAAGATTTTAATAAAAGTAAAACAGATGACACCACATGCAATTTTAAATACGATTCTGATAAAATTTCCAGTTTAATATTGTTTATTATTAATTTTGATTAAAATATATAAAGTAATTGTTTTTACTGCTTAATTAACCGATATTACATCCTTCTGATTGACTTATATGTGTCTACAGTCGAACCTCGATATAGCGATTCACTAAATCGAGTGTGGCGCTAATAACGGATAATGTAAAACCACAAAAACTATTTAAAGTAATAAGATTGGCAGACAAGTCGCACGATTCGGTTATAACGATAAAACTCCACATTTGATAACGAAAAATAATAATAATTAATACAGCCAACTTTGATATAGCGGTTTCCTATATAACGTCTGAAATAAACAGTGTAAATACAAAATTTAACATTCAAACTCTCAAATTCGCGTGTAGACTTCATTACAATACATAATTCTATTGGGTTTTCGCTTTAGCGTTACACTCGACATAACGCAAATTTACTAGCATCAAACCCCCTAATTCACGAATCTCCCTGCAAAATTTCAGAACTTTTCGACAGAAGGCACAGGAGTTATTAAGCTTTCAAAGTGATTAACAAAATCGTAAATCCCAGACACACTATAATATCCCCACATACAGAAAAAACCCCACAACTTATTTTGCTTTTCTGGACGTTTAAACGTTTCTAAGTCTAAAAGTTTTAAAATTTTGGGGGTAATTATAAAAAACACGTAAAACTTCGATATAGTGCCGCCCCAGTATAACGCCTATCAATGCTGGCCAACGGATCTTCCTCATAGCTATTAATCAGCATCATCCTTGACCATCTTACATGATTTCTCGTGGCAAAGAGAATTAATTACTCGATTTAGCGCCAAGTTTGGAGGTCGCTATATCGAGATTCGACCTTGTGTAATCATTTACAACCCGACATGACTGATACTCCTAATAAAATTGTTTTTTAACGTTATGTAAAAGCCAACCGGTTGTCAATCCTGGAACAATTCCAAGGACTTCAAACCAGTTCGTAATAGCGCTACTTCAAAGTAATTGTAATCTATCAGAAAAATAACTACTTAACATTGAAACAATTCGTCTGCAGAAATCTCGGCAGTTCACTCGTGGGTAAGCTCGATCTATTGCAAAATTATACTACGGATAATTATAATAAATTATATTCTTAGGATTATTTTAAAATATTTTCTTTAAAATTATTTAATAATTTTTATTAACTAATTGTTTTATTAGTTAAATAAAAATTAATTTTAAATTATCTATAGGCTATACCTATATACAGAAGTCAAAATATATAGGCCTATGTATGTTAGATAAAGGGTTGTATACCGTTGGCATTAATATCTTTCGACACCCTGGAAAAAATACTGTGGGGTCCCCCTCTCCCAAATAATCCTAAAGTCTACCCCGTCTTATAAAGTCCACTCCAACCCCTCCTCAAGCTTACCAAACTCCTCCTGGAGGTCCAACCCCTTCAAAAGCCTAACAAAAAAAAATAATAATAATAACTAATATTTACTGTATTTACAATTTCTTTATACAAATTTTACGTTAAGACGACCCAACCTGTAATAACGGCCACGTGTTATGTTCCCGTCGGTGTCGGTTATACGCAGGTTCGACTGTGTCACCTTTTTAATATGCAGTCTAACGTGCATTCCTTGGCTTTGGTTTCTTGCGAAAGTAATTTAATCTTTCTTTGGCATTTCTTCGGTGATTTTTTAAATAATTTATATTGAAAAAATTATATTTTTAGAGTATGAGCGATTCCTCAAATTTTCCTCGGGAATTTTCTAACAATCTCTAACAGCTGATTATAAAAGTAAGATTGCTCAGCGCGTTTTCACATCGTTAATTGCAAAATCAATTGGTTGATGCCGTTAAATTTTGGTGGTTAAAGGTCGAAGGGTTGGGGAGATTGAAGAAGACACGTGTCGTATCTCGAGTAGGGTAGGACTTGATGAAGATTTTACTCGTTATTATCATTTGCAATTTTTTATAAAACTCATCTCTTCTCTCAAAATTAATCTTTTTACCATTTTATAATAATTGATTAAGTACTCGTAAAAAGTATATTCAATGAAATATCATAATAGATAGTGCCACGCAAAGTTTTAACTTTTACCGGGAAAGTTACGCAACTGGTGCTGAATTTTTTAATTATATTTTTGAAATTTTATGACTTTTGCATAAGATATTTGCATCACACAAGTTATTAAGGAAAATTTAATGTAGACATTTTCATCTATTTTCTCTTTTCGCTGTAAAGTAAGCCTATTTAACTTGTCTACTTTTGTGACATATCTTTCCTTGCGTAATGAAGCAGAGACGGTACTTTCTCACCCATTCAGTCTTCTACGTTTATAAGTATTGTTATTTTTAATATCGAAGATTCCTATTTGTCGCACATCGTCTGTTAATATTTCAAATCAGAAGTGGTAACGTGCGATCTTTTGTCTTCTAGTGACGCACAGTATAATGTAAAACAACGTATATTTAATTTCCTTACTTTAGATTTTTACTTACTCCCACTTGTGGTAGAGTAAATAAAACCACAGAACTTTCGAATTTAGTCGCGGGTTCGTGGAGTTTTCCGGGTTCTTCACGTGTCTAATACTTAAATAGGGTTTTTCATAAAGACACTCGAATAGGTGCCAGTTTGCTCATAAAAGAACACCTGAACAGTGGCCAATTTCACGTAGAAAGTCCTCCCGAGAGGTACTCTCCTCGGCATATCACGGGTATGTCACGTTTTCTTATTGCCTACAATACGAGATTTTCTATTTTTCCTTATTCGTGCGCTGAATATATGCAGTTACTTAATTTACAATATGTGTGTTAAGAGACCTCGCTGACACCGTATGCGATCTTCTAATTAAAAATAATCCCCCGCCTGTGATGTAAGGACACCAACAATTAACATTTTGTCAATTGTTCTCCTTCGCGCATACAACTAATTATTATACATCTTTATTGTTAATAGCTGTAGTTTAATTTACAATAATGACAGCATTAATTACTATAAATTATGCATAAGGGCAATTTACATAGAGTAACGATGTAACTTATGGCAGAATTTTTAACCTTTATTGTCTATACGTTTCATCTTTACATTTTTCAATCAAAAATACACTTTTTTATCTAATAAACACCCTTGTTTTATTTATCATTTTATACATCAATAGCAACTATTTTTACTTTTTCTTATTATTGCTTAATAATAGCTGGAGTAACGCCAAATAGAAAGTATTTTACTGCAACGTATAATTAAAATCACAATATACAACACAGAAAAATTAGACTTCGTTTTACGACGGCTCGCTTAACGACGGGAACGAGTTGAGTCGTATAAGCGGGTGTCTACAACGTATGAATTTCTAAACTTGTTTATGTTATTATTGGTGTTATTATACACATTTTACAGTATAAAATCTTCTTTTCCGACAGAATAATGAAGCATAATTATATCGTTAGGAGCCTGTCATCCTTCTTCTATAAAATTGGTTATCACGTCGGATATTGCCCTCATATCTACGTTGTAATGACACTTATAGCATCGTTAACCTTAGGGGTTGGAATTCATAAAATTTCCATGACAAGGGACATCGAATATCTGTTTACACCGGTCAATTCGAGGAGCGTAGTGGAAAGGAAATGGGTGGAAACCATGTTCCCAGGAAAGATCCCGACTGCTTACGAAATGTCTAAGCGTACAAGATATGGGAAATTCGGTTCTATTATAATTGAATCGAAGAACAAGTCGAGTATGTTGGATGAAGCGGCCATGAAAGATGTGCTGACGTTAGACGACACCGTCAGAAACATTACATTTTACATGAATAACAAGTTTGTGGGATACAACGATCTTTTTCCTAAGGAGTCTGACACCTTCACGCGAAACATGATCTTGTATTTCAAGAAAAATGCCAAGAAAATTAAAGAAGGAAAAGTAACTATTAGGTAAGAAATTTATTTTCGATTATAATAGTTTATAATGCGATTAAGCCCACAGAATGGATAAAAACCACTGACCATGTCTTGGGTTTCCGCCTGGCCACGTGTTTTCCTATTTTTCCACGTTTGTAACACCTCAACAGGGGCCAGCTTCCCCTAAAAAGACCTCCTGGGAGGCATCGCCCGTGTGTTACATTGTCTTATACGAATAAAACCAAACCGGGCCCACAATGGAGATAACGGGAGGCGAGGGAGACGGCCCTACATATCCGGGAAAAGCATTAAAAAAAATGTATAAGGTTGTAAGATTAATGGGCGATTTAGTAAGAGATTCGCAAGAGAATTTGGTTTGAAAAACTGGTCTCTATTTAGGTTTTAAGAAAAAGATAAAATTATGAAAAATCAAGAGAACCTCTAAGAATGGCTATTTCTAAACGATGGCCATTTCGGGAAAGTTTCTTTAGAAATGCATGCAATATAACCTCGCAATAACGTCCATTTGTGTGTTGCCGTCAGTGGCCGTTCTTGGGAGGTTTTACTGTATTAGATTTAATTATGATTTCATTATAATGATAAAATAGAACAGAATTGTATATTTTTATCATATTTTTTTTCTTTTTTTTTTGTTAAAAGTAACTTAAATTCACAGTAAAACCTGTGCAAACCGAAATCGCACGGTACCAGTTTGGCAAATTTCCGCTTTGGACAGGTTTTACTGTATTTGTTTTTAAAAAGTCTGCAACAAAATGCTATCGATAAAGACGCAAAATCGATTATACATACTTTCTTTATGATAATTTTATATCAGTTATAATAACGATAAACAAAAAAAATATAATGATAAGTTTTCCCTTTATAGAACTCTCTTATCTATATATATAAAAACGAATGTATGTTTGTCTGTCCTTCATGCATTACTACACTATTTATCCGATTGCCATGAAACTTCGGGAAGTTGTTTAATACACTCCCGCGAAGGTTTCTGGCATATGTGAAAACCACCATTTTCCCCCTTTCAAAAATATATTTATATACAGATTAAGGCTTTTATGTCCAACAGATGGCGCTAACTCCGACGACGTAAGCTTGCTTTTCTGTGAGGCATTATACTTTTCTGTGAGAATGGACTAAAGCAGTTCATTTTCTATCTATCTATATAAATAAAATATAACGTTCGTTTGTTCCTACCGATTCCTTTGAAATTTTGACACAACGTCGCATTCGAATACGCACGTGTTTTTATATAAATACATGTCGAAATTCCCCCTACTGGGGGCAGATGGACGGGATTAAGGCTTACCGTGAAGAACTTGGCTTCTATTATACTATTTTAGATGCGTTTTTGATTGCGTTTTAATAGAGTACGTCAAGAGAATGTACACTAAGAAGGGATTTTTTGAAATTCTCCCACGGGGGAAGTGTTATACATATATAATAGATACATTTTGAGCCACAACAACGCGTGGCCGGGTCAGCTAGTTTATGATAAATGATATCTATACCACAATTAAGGGTTATCAATTTTGTCAAGCGTTTCCATTCATAAAAAGACGTCTAACAACGACTTGCTTAATCTTTCCGACAAAAAAAATCTAAAATTCTGATGGATCCATCTGTTAGATATTTTATTTTAAAACAATTTTATATTATTAGTTATTATAAAATGGCAAAAGGCTTAATTTTGAGGGTAGGAATGGGTTTTGTTAAAAGGGGAGAAATGTATGTGCTAACAACAAGTAAAATCTTCATTAAGTCCGATTCTAGTCGAGATATGACACGTCACTCATCTCTATCTCCTCATCCTTGTCCCCTTTGACCTCCAATTTTTCTAGGAAAACAAAACTAAACTGCGCGGTTGGGCTTTCGTGTTTGGGCTCGACACGAAAACACAAATGTGATGACACGCCTCTAGTGTTCTGTTTTAAACTGCTAGGTTTTAAACTGCTTTGAATTAAAGCAGTTTAAAACCTTGGAGAGGAAGAGTATTTCCACTTCAGAGATTATACACAAATGATTTTTGTGAAAAATTGATTTCTTCACGACATCATACGTGTTAAATGCTCGTTGTGAGGATCAAAATTAAAAAAAAAAATTGTCATAGTGATTAATATAAATTGAAGGCAATCCTAAACTTCATCGACACTTAGCGCGTGACCAGATTACAAACGGAAATCGGTCCTTAGAGTTTACGTAGCGAATTTTGACCTCGAATATCTCGTTCCATAAGTCGAATTACAAAATTCTGGCTTTGTCACGACATTGGACATTCCGAGTTTTATGAGGTTTTTTTTTTAACTGTTTCCGCCTTGTGGGCATTAAGAAGGCCTTTTTTTAGCAATTCCATTATGGGTTCGGCCAGTCCACAATGGGCGGCCGGGTGTTTAGGGACGGGAGCCGACCTATCCGGACGGACCACCCCCCGAAAAAATTCTGAGGTTTTTTTTTGACCCGCCCGACTCGGCCGAGTCCGAACGGGTCGAAAAAGCTCCAGTCGGGTCCCCATCCTTCACCACCCGGTAGCTTCATTGTGTCCCTGGCCGAACCCATAATGGGCTTGCTAAAAGAGTCCCTCTTAGTGTCCACGGGACAGAAAGAGATTGTTAAAAAGTAACATTAATATAGAAATAATAAGCGCATTACAAAACAATAGATTATTGCTTAATTACGATGTCTTACAATAATAATTTCATCAAAAACAATAATAATAACAAATAACAAATAACAATAATAATTCATAAATAACAAAAAAGTAAATGAATCTTACCAATGCCGTATAGGATATACTTGTCCCAAAATAATAGAGCTAGTTCAAAGTACATAATAAATTGTTTTAATTATTATTAATAAGTCTACATATCTCTACCTTGTTAATTAGTTACTTCGTATACGCTGTCTGGCAATGTTTTTTTTTATAAAATTAAGATCAAGAGAAGATAGCGGCCAGACTATAACATGCACACCATTTGACAAATACCACAAACAAGTTGATTTTGCATTAGGAATGCATACATTATCTTATCGAAATTGGAAAAATTTTCCTCCAATTTTTTTCTGCAAATGGCACACGTGGTACTTGCTGCTCTCCTACAGCATTGATACGACCAGAGATAAAAGCTAGACTTGTATTACCACCTCGTCCACGTGCACACCGTAAAACGTCCACCATTTTGCTGCTGACTTGAATGAATTAATTCATGTTTTCTAACAGTACCAATAGCTTCTCCATCCACCTGGTCTATGTATGTTGAATTTCTTCTCGTCACTCCATATACCTTCTGAAACAGAGATACTTCTATTATTTTGAGTCAAGTTTATCCTATAAAACATTGTTCTAATTCCATTTATATTTTTATTTTATTACTGTTTTTCGATAGAATTATTATTATTATACGATATCATAATAAGCCAATAATCAATTCACTTGTAATGTTTTGTAATGTTCTTCGTATACAAATTCAAAGGGGGGGGAGAACTTCTCATATGGCAAAATCACAGGACATCGGAAGCCAGTTAGACCAATTGGGCCAGGCGGTAATTGATTATATGTTAATTATGAAGCTCTAAAGTCACAGCAGCAATCGACCCGTAGAATTTACAGTGGGAAATTTTACCTCGAATAACTGAGCCCATAGATCGAATTTCAAAATTCGTCACCACACCGGCCTTGCAGAGTTCTACATATTTGCAAAATATCATTTTCGGTGATGGTACGATTTCTCACAAGAGCAAAGAAAACGTACTATTTTACTCGTGAAAGTAATCTTTTAGGGCCTACTACTGGTAATTGCTACGCACATTACTACTGGTAATTGCTTCTTAATATCCTATCTAGCTTAAGTACTAGGCAAGTATTGAATATAGTACAAAATATAGTATCTTAAACATTGTATTACAGCCAAACCTCGATATAGCGCCACAGTTTGTTTGCCTTCGATACTGGCACCAAATCGAATCTGGCGCAAAACCAAATAATCTCAAACAATATAAATTATTTGAAGTAACGACATTCCAGTTTGAAGTTCGAGTATACTTTTCAATGCAAATTCTTACATTTGATAAATTCAGAGTTTCAGAAGAAAACTGCTACCATACTTTCCCTCTGTTATATATAACAGAAGGAAAGTATGGCCATCGGTCAAAAATTGACCCCTCCCCAAGATTTTTACATTTTTGGACTTAGGACACCTTTAAACGTCTAGAAATGAAGAAAAAGAAATCGGGGGTAATTTGTATATGTATGGATGTTAGTGTATGTGTTTGTGGGGCACGACTTTCTTCACCCTTTTTGAAGCTTAATAACTCCTGTACTTTTTGTCGAAATTTTCTGAAATTTTGCAGGAAGGTTTGTATATTAGGAGGATGCAAACTATTAAATTTTGGTGGTTAAAGGTCGAGGGAGTGAAGCGATAAAGGGAGTCGTATCACCAGTACGGTCGGACAGTACATTCATGACGATTTTACTTGTTATTAGCATTTACAATTTTTTTTTATAAAACTCATCCCTACCTTGAAAATTAAGGATTTTGCCATTTTATATGCTCTTTGGTAATGAATAACACTGATATGCAGGTAAAAACGATGAAATTCAATGTCCGAATTCATCGTATCGGTGTTAGGGTCAAAGATACGCATCAACTGATCAGTTGTTGTAGGTTTAGGTACAACATTGGGTGCTGTAGGAATGCTTCTCCGCATTCTTCTATAAGGGTACGGTGGGGTATAGGGTATAAGTTGTTTTCTATAAGAGTACGGTGGTATTTGTAATTTATGGTATGCTCCGTCAAAATATTAATAATGATATCACAATGATGATATTTTACGTTGTCCATTATTAAATAAAATCCCGGAAATATGTTTGGATCGTCACTATGTTTACATACAAAGAACAGAAATAATTCCGAGTAAAATACAAATAAATAAAATTTATATTATCGAAAGCACTGTAAACTTTTAAAGTTATTTTAACAATTAGTTTTATTATACTTTTATTCCTTAAAAGGTATCCTACCAACAGAAGAGATAACAGCTTTACCGTATACGCAATAAACATCGGAGGAGTACACACAAAAGAAGAAAAAATTGACGATTTTAAATCATTCCGTTTGTATTACACAATGAAATGCAAGACAGAGAAAGAAAATGATTTGGCTTCTACATGGGAAGAACACTTCGCCCATGTATTGTCGAAAGTACGTTTAAAAAACATCGAGTTTTACACTCTGACATCACGTAGTCTAGGTGACGACATAACCAGTCCCCCTTACAGCGTTCTGGTGTTGTGTATTTTCACCCTCTTGACGTCATTATACGTTATACTTTCTTCTTTATCATCCGATGTTGTAACCAGTAAGCCTCTTATGGGTTTAGCAGGATATTTAAGCCCCATATTTGCCACCACCACAGCATTTGGATTATTGGTGTGGCTCGAGAAAGGTTTCGTTCGACTTAATTTCAGCATCTTCTTCCTGATCTTAGGTAATTTTTTAAATTATTTATTTTAATTAATTGCGATGTTTCATCTAATTCTAATTATTTTAATCATTTTGAAGGAATTGGCATTAATGATTATTTTGTGCTGCTGGCAAAATGGAGAAGGACGGACAGAAATGATCACGTGAGGAAGCGTGTGGCCGATACGTTTTCTGAAGTTGGAATACCAATTACGTTAACTTCTTTGGTCAACATATTACTATTTTCAATTGGATTTACGTCGTCTTATGGAATGATCAAGATATTCAGCTTGTACAGCGTTGTATCGATTGTATTCAATTACGTATATCAAATATTCTTCTTTGGTGGGTGCATGGCTCTGGATGGATACAGAGAAAAGCACAATCTCCACTGCATCTTGTTAACGCCCGTTAAAACTAAACTATCAGGTTGGAAAAATCGCTGTTTCTAACACCGATCAAACCTCGATATAGCCCCGCATAATTAATTTTGAGTGGTGATTCCCAAAATGGGCACTATCGCGCCATTGAGGAGGTGGCAGTAAAGAGCAAAGGGTAGTAGGGTTATTGGAAAATTCATATTGAAACAAACGCAATACAAAATAAGAAATATCCGCACTAAAAGGGGCAATTTGGTCTTACTCGATTAAGGCAACGCAACACTTGGGCGATCTGCCTAGGGGGATGCCTTCCAGGAGGTCTCTTTAACGGTAACTGGCCCCTAATCAGGCATTACAGACGTGGAGAAAACCCGCTGTCCGGGCGAGGCGCGAACCCACGATCGAACTCCCGGTGTTCAGGGAACGGAACCGGACGGCCGGATGGCCGAGCGGTAAAGGTGGCAGCCTGCCGCTCTGGGGGACCCGGGATCGAATCCGAACGGGTCGAATAATCCCCAGGAATTTTTCGGGGGGTGGTCCGTTCGGATATGTCGGGCCCCGTCCCTCACCACCCGGTCGCCCCATTGTGGGCCTGGCCGAACCCATAATGGGCCTACTAAAAGAGGCCCTCTTAGTGCCCACAGGGCGGAAAGAGTTAAAAAAAAAAAAAAAAAAAAAGGGAACGGAACCGCTTGACCACTGGTAGACTTTAATAGTTATGAGGGAGATCCGTTGGCTAACGTCGATTGGCGCCGAATGAGGGTGGCATTATGTAGGAGGGCGTTATATCGAGGTTTGACTACTGTTTGAACACGAATGTATTTTAGTAACCAGTAAATTTATAAAGGTTTTCATTTTTCAGGTGACAAACGTTTTGAAGAAAGTAAAGAATATCAAAAAGGCGCATCCGTAATCGAAAATGTCATAGGAAGATTGTTCGGTAATTGGTGCATGAAATTCTTTTCCATTCTTACATTTCTTCTTTACATGTCGTGTGCCGTATATTTCATTGCGAAAACCAAAGAAAATTTCAATTTCCTCAACGTCTTCTCGCGCAGTTCGAACACTTACAAATACTTTTCAGCTCAACGTAAATACTTTTCCGAATACCCATATACAATTCAATTAGTTTTAAATCAGACTCTGGATTACTCTAATTCCATCACGCGAAGAAATATCAAAGACATCATATCCAACTTCCAATCCTCGCCGCTCATATTTAATTTTTCCATGTGCTGGTTCAACGAGTACCACAAATTTAGTACGAGCAATCGCACCGGTTTCCTGTTCGAAAAGTACAACTTGACTGATCCTAAGGATTATCTGGCAGGACTAAAGGTTGTCTTCTTACAGTTTAAACCATTCCTTTCGTTTAATAACGATATTTCATTCAACGAGAAGGGGGATGAGATCGTTGCATCTAGGTGCTTCCTCGTTAGTCAGAACATAAAATCTTACGCTGATGAGAAATTACTGTTGGAAAGTGTGCGTAAAATAGCCGACAACTCCAAATATTCTGTTTTTGCGTATAATATGTACTTCCCCATTTACGAACGAAACTTAAACGTGTCCACATACGCAACAACAAGCATCAGTATCGCTGCAGTAGTCATCGCCGTGGTGTTCTTCGTGTTTCTACAAGACGTAAAGTGCGTATTACTCGTAATGTTAACCGTAATATCCATACAAGTGGCCACTGTGGGCTTCGTAACTATGTGGGGTGTTAGTATTAATATTGTATCAGTTATTATTGTATTCATAGGCATTAGTTTCAGTGTGGAATTTTTAGCTCACGTAATTTATTATTACAAAAGTTTATTGAAAAAGGATGCGGATGAGAAGATTAAAACTACATTGCATCACGTTGGTTATGCAGTTGTTCAGGGATTTTTTTTAATCGTTCTTAAAGTTTCTATATTTTACTTCAATCCTAGTTATATGTATCCGACTTGCTTTAAAATTTTATTAGTGATGATGATCTTTGCGCTTTACCACACTTTGATATTAATACCCGTTGCTTTCAGTATCGCTCAGTGCTTTACTTTGCCATGGAAGAAAATGCTTCGAATAAGTGACGAAAACCCCATATAATTTTGATTGACTCTTAATGATTATTACCTAATTACAAATAGCATAACTAATTTACCATCCGTCTATCTATATCCAGGCGACTAAGGCATAAGAGTACTCTAATACTCTAATAAGGAAGGAGGAGCTGCCTGCTTTTATAAACTTAGCTCACTAGGAAGAAAAAGGGGTGAAGAAAAGGTTGAAGGAAAGCACTGCAGGACCTGGATTCGAGTTCCGAGGGGACTAGTGTTAAATGATTTTGCTAATAATGAAGTTTCGGTGTCAACTAGCAAGGGGCTCACGTCGCATATTCGATTATCATACCCTACGTAAGCATTTAAGATATCAGTGTTCAATTCATTCACGTATGGTATGACTTCAAATATACTACGTGATATGACTTTGCTCTTGGATATCGAAAAATCAGATAATAACTATAGTAGCCGAGACTAGGGTCCTAATCGATCATCAAATTTGTAGGTAGGTAGTTGAGGCGCTAATGCCTACGTTTCTAATGGATTCGGGTTGGAATCTTCAGTAATTTTCAGGTGGCCTATGGACATCATATGTATATTATTTTCCATTGCGTCCTGGAGGAACACGCGATGTAATATTTATTGTACCTACATGGTAGAGAGTTTTAAAAAAATTATTTTTTTCTTATGTATTGTATACAAACGTATACAATTTTAGTAAGTCGATCATGTATATATATATATATATATATATAGACTATATATAGATATAAAAGCCTCGTCAATCGGAGCAATAAAAATATTACTAGGATTTTCGTGTGTTCTGTTTTTTTAGTATTTAACTTTTTCCGCCCGTTTGCACTAGAAAGAACCTCCATTGTGGTTTTATCCAGACCCTCATCTACCGAAATACATTTGTTGTGTTTTAAATATGCCACAATAAAATCTCGTCATTTAACCAGGACTATTTGCTGTGAAAAAATCAAACTATAAGGATTAAAGTGATTAGTAGCTATCAATATTAATACAGCACCCCTAGAAATAAGAACATCAGTAATTACTCGATCGAGATAAATGATTGATCTTTCAAAGAATTGCTGCTTTATATCACTCTTTTTTTTAAATTAATGTAAGTAAACATAATAATTACGTTTCTGATTTGTTAATGGTAACAATTAAAAAAAAATAGATGACGCCATACGTCGCAATTTGTCATGACTCATCATGATCAGTAGGGATATCTCCAGGAATACATTTAGCAGGTGGCAGAACGTAGCGGCACCCGATTACAGCCAGATATCTTGGGTATTAAAAATTTTGTAAGGCATATTGTTTCCTTTTTGAACCTGCATCAAAGATTTTCGGATCCGCTATTACATATCTCCATATCTTAGGTTTTAGATTATTGCCGTAAAAATATCCCTTTTTCAATTGCCTATTTCATATTAATATTTAACTTTAATTACTTTTGTAATTTCTGCTTTTACTGGCATGTTTATATTCCTTATTATTCAGTTCAAAGGAACAAGCAGCTCTTCGCCTGCCGTTCGTCATTTCCAGACGAACGACAACCCAGAACTAACTACGTGGAGGTGGCTACTTCAGACTTCCACCAAGAGTTGGAAAGAATACAACACTCCAAGTGACCTACATCACTTGTTGAGTTTGATTCGTCCTAACTCACATAATGAAAATATTTATAATTACCTCTGAATACTTCAAATTCAATTATACGAAACTCACCGTATTACATCTAAACTAAGGGATGCAATATTACAACAACTAATAATAATAAAGGAGGACAAAAACCTATAAATATACCGAGTCGTAAAACGCACGTTAAGGCCATAAATTTTACTTCAAACTCATACCGAAAATAATTAACAAAAAACAAAGAGAAAAAAATACTCGCCCTGCGCGGGATTTAATAAAGCGGGACACGGAGAGTTTTTTTTTTGCCTCCCGTACGTTACTGAAGTTTACTTAATTACAATTTTTCCGGAAAATCCCAAAGAAAGGAAAGAAAAATGCGTAATTATTGAATAAATTTAGGCTTAACAATGGCCACCTACAACAGACAAAGCGAACAATACATTCTAACAATTTGTTACGTATCGTTATTATGTATTGTTAAAAACGCGTGACGTATTACGATTCCAACATATTTTTACGTTACGTGTTACGTAAAAACATTAATCGCTTTGAATATTTCAGAAAGAATTATTTTATTAAATAATCCTTAAAATAACATTCATTAGAAACACATTTATATTAACTTTTTTACGTGGAAATAATTCCTTTTTTCTAATAAATAAAATTATAAAAATGTCAAATTATTCATTTCTTCTAAAGTAATGTTATCTGTATTTTTGAAAATCCGAAGGGGAATTTGTAATGATTGTGGCCCTTTGCAGGCAAGGTAATGCTACCAGAATGTCTTAATACACAAACCTTCCTGCAAAATTTCAGAAATTTTTGACAAAAGACACAGGAGTGTGTGAACAAAGTCGTGCCCTTTACACACACTAACATCCATACATACAGAAAGAATGCCAGTGGTTTTGTGTTTCTCGACGTTTCAAGGTGGCGAGCCGTAAAATGTAGGCTAAAAATGTTGGATCATTTTTTGACCGATGGCTATACCTTGCGTCTGTTAAAATCGGAACTGACGGCCCAATGAAGCAGTCTCTGCCCATTCCTCCCCGAATCAATAAGCCGCCACCCGGTCCTATAACGGAAGTCGTCGCCAATTAACTCTGTGCCTCCGAAACAAATATACGACCAACTCTGACCCGGAACATTATCCAGAACTCTTCTAACGTGCCAACCTCCTCGTTTAGTCAACCTTCCTAAGGGACAGACCGAATTTTCTCCTGCATCGGGTCTACAAACGGATCCTTCAACCTACAGGCAATTAACTCCACGCCAATCACGTGTAAACTCTCGCAACCACATACGATATAGATAAGTTAATTTGTTTGTATCGTGTACTCTTTTTCTGTGTAATTAAACAGTTATTTGTCGTTAGCCTGGCATCCGAGACAAGGGTATAGCTCCCAGCTTTAAAATGATACAGTGCAAACATTATTGAAAATAAACGTTTCTTTGTATTTCTAAACAATAGGAAACCTTACTTTTGGATTACCCATGCACTTAATGGTATTTTCCACTTCATATTTCTGTTTCCATTCCTTAAAACCATCAAATGAATTAAATGTCTGATTATAATTAGATATAGTAATGTTGTGTAGCTCTCTGAAGTGTAACAATACTTCTGTTTTATGAAATTCACCCTTCGTTGATTTGTCGGTAGATGGCGGTTCATATGGAGTTTATGGCTGTTCACCTTTACTCCGTGCGACTTTGTGGGTGATCGTTATGCGACCGAAGAGACGGCCTTATAGAATGGCCTAATCGCGCGCGGGGAAAGAATGCCTTCCGTGAGGACTTTTATGGGAAACTGGCCCCTATTCAGGCGTCATCGATATGCAGAAAACCCGGAAAACTCCATGCTGCCAGCCTGTCCGAGCGAAGAGTGAACCCACGACCGAACTCTCAGTGTTAAGGGTCTAGTCCATTCAAATGGGGGACGAAGACCGCTCGGCCATTGGTGGGCTGAAATTCACCCGAACTCAAACTACGTTTAAATAATTTTATAACTTCATCATTCCTGTTATCCTCCTTCTTTTTATGCCTCTCTTTCATATGCCTGCTTAAACTTTGCTTATGCTTGTACTTTAAATTGCATATACTACATTCCGTTTTCAACGAAACACTGAAACAAAGACAAATCCAGTTGCCGCGATTGGCGCTGTTTGCCGTAGCGGCAGAATTTAGAACTAACGTTTACCAGAGAGCTAGACTCTTGTGTATCCGAGTAACCTAACCTAACTAGGGTCAATTGAAATTCATTATCACGATTGAAGCAAAGGAATTAACACAGACAAAATTTAAAGCGATTTATACCAAAGTTAGATACTTAATTCTCTTAAAAACATGCTTACAGCATTATTTATTAAGTATGCAATCACGCTGGACCTAAAAAAAAAATTAAAAAATAAAAATAGTAAGTAAAATTATAATCCAACACAAGAAAATAATAAGCACGAGTATAATTGAAAGACACTTAAAGCGAGGTACGCTTTTAGTAGACCTACTATTAGTAAAAATTACTCGGGTTATCATTTCTTCTTAATAATTGCAACACTGTTACCAAGATATATAAACCCTACAAACATATATGCGTGTCCAAGCTTCTAATCCACAAAGAGTGAACAGAAGGCAAAAGGAGAAAGAGGCTACAATCCTACAAATCATCCGTTCGGCAACTTTCTCCACACTATCTTGTCCAGACACACCTCTCTTGCTTCAGATACACCCTCGCGAGTGTGTCTGAAGCAAAAGGTGAAGTTTTCCGGGTTTTCTTGACGTTTGTAACACCAAAATAGGAGCCAGTTTCCAGTAAAAAGTCCTACCGGGAGGACGTTTATGTGGTAACCAAATAATCTTAAACCGTAAATTTGCTGTAAGCCTGCGAAAAAATTTCAGCTTTCTCCCTCTCAACGGCTTTTCCCGTAGCCTTTTAACAGCAATAACACCATCCAGGAAACTTCTGCAATTTTAAAAACATTTTTTTTTAATGCTTATTCCTTTTTGCAGTATATATACGTATTTTATTACACACAGATACATTGTACCGTCACATCGACGCCATGTTTGAAAGGCGAAACACCGCATTCGACAAAGAGCGCTACTGCTATATTTCCGTATTTATGATCATAAAACTGAATATTCTTCTTAATTAAATATAATTTGAGTTTTACTAATGCAGGTAAATAGATATATTGAGATCGTTTGAGTTATAATAATACGTCTTTACTCTTTCCAATATGATATCGAAGTGACAGTAGTGTATACCTAAACACATTGCTCATCACTAGTTAAAAGAATTAAATAATTTTTCGAGTCGGGATTACTTTTCATCAAGACATTGTTAGCACAAAAGAGTATTATATATGCACTGTTTTACTTACGTAGAGTGTAAAAATATAAATCCTATTAGTCGTTTTTAACAGAGGCAGCCGGAAGAGATCAAATAGTCGTATTGCCCTTTTTAATCTGGACTCAGAACTTTTATAGATTCACACAGTTGATATCCACTAAGCCTGTTCTTGTTGACATTTTTAAGCCCACTGAAAATGTCTGAAAATCTCGGGACATACTGTACCATTTATAATACGGAAACAAAATTCTGTGTACGCACGTGTGCTGGCCTGTGTTTCGCTTTATCGCAGGACCTCTTGGACTAAAAATTTTGAAATTTGGCAGTAATCTTCTATGTAGGAGGACGTTAATGCTATTAAATTCCGTAAATTGAGTCAAGAAGAGGGGAGAGAGTCAGGTGAGAATTAACAAAAATTCTACTCGTTATTAGCATTTCCAACTTTTTACAAACTCACTCCTACCTCGAGGATTTTATCTGTTATAATAGTTAATATTATTTTTTTTAAATTATTGTTGAAGTAAGTCTCAAACAGATGGCGCCACATAATCATCACCCCTTCCTGTTCGAACGCTGATAAAGGGCCCTATTAATATATTTTATTCTTTCCTTTTTTCAATAAGGGATGGAAAGTCAAATTGTAAAATTTTTTAACCTAACTTTACTCAAGAAAAACTCTCAGAAAAGGGGGGGTGCATATGCGCCCTGCTCAGTTCCTAAATTCTTCCTGATCTTAAACGTCTTCAACCCTGCTTATGCCTGTGTTGTCTGACAACTGATACTAACCTAACCTAACCTAACCTAACGCAATAATGAGTCAAGGGCCTCCTTTTGCCATTATTATTATTATTTTTATTTTTTCTCCTTTTTCTTTTGAATAAATGAAACACATAGAATGCTTCTTTACTATTAAAAAGCGGTCCTAAAGTTTTTATTTTCCTTAAAAAACGAATTAATTTATAGATGTAGGAACCCCTAAAATTTCTTCGAACCCGAGGAAGAATCTCCAGTCTCTTTCCTCCCGGTAATATTAATTAAAATGAAACCCGTTACACTAGCCTATCCTCGTCGTGTTTAGTATGTGTTTAATGCTTTGTATTGTGTTTGTGCTGCAATATCGAAAAATTGTAGACAAATTCCCACTGTCGTCCGTCCGTCTGTTGCCTGTCTGTTCTTTAATCTCGAGAACGGTGTTAGATAGATGAAATTCGGGACCATATATGGAAAGCGTAGAAACACGGTCTCCATTCACTATATACGAACTTCCGTTCTAGACCAGAAGTCACGTGAATTCAATACAAAAACATTTTCCCCAGAATTCAAACTCGCATAGATGACCGGCTCGACTTTGCCGTTACCAGGAAAGTATAATGTACGGGAGCAAGACACTACAAATTTGAAATGGAGAAAATAAATTTTAAATTGAATAAATTAACAATACGATTAAAAATTGCAGCCCGTGAAGGTGACGATGTCACAATAAATAATTTCTCGTTAGTATGTGTGTTGTGTTTTGTGTGTGTAATACAAATTCCTGTTTGAGCTTTGTAAAATATAAGATAAAATTACTTAAGAAAGTACTCGACATCCGTAAATTACCCTAATATCAGATTATACGTAAAATCTGTTCGGTTGTAGTCACGTATTAGTTTAAATGTCATAATAAATAAGTACGTTGATATCAAGTTATTAATACTTCTTGCACATTAACTCAATATTGCAATATTTGTGCTCACATGGTTCTGTAGGGCTTATTACTTTGACACAAGTTTCTACGAGGAGTTTATTACATCAATAACATACATTAATACAATTCATATAAATTCGAAATGCATTTCAGGCTCCTTTCATCTCTCCTCAGTTAGACATTCTTCGGTGATATAAAAAAAGTAATGCTCTAGAGAAGACGTCCCTCTTTACCACCTTACCTCGAAACCCGCGTAGGGAGAAGACAGAAGACACTACCGTGAAGCTAAGACGTCCCTCTTCACCCTGTTACATTAAAGCTCTACTTAGTACTTAAATACCGGGCTAGTTACCCATAAAAATCCTCCGGAAAGGCATCTCCCTAAGACAGATCGACTATGTGTCGCGTTTCCGTATAGAAAGAAACAAACCTAATGAAATGACTTAATAAATATAAATGCTAACCATCAACCCCACGTCACGGTAACGTCATCAAAACACGTGAACTCTGACAACCTAAATGCACTAACTGTGTCAATGCCAAATTAACTTATCCATGTTATTCAAGGAGAAAAAAACATTAAATTGTAATTTTTCTTTCGTCGAATCGTGTTTTCCTACAATTTTACAAGCTAATCCTTAAGTATTTTCCATTAAAAATGAAATTTAAAGCCACTTAATAGAGGAAAACATCTCGATAGGATCTCCGAGCTATTGAGATGTCTCCCTCTACTAAGTGGCTCGAAATTTTATTTTCAATTTATAACTTCGGAAAATAGCGTTATAAGTTTTAATTTGCATAACGTTACCATTTTCTATATTATTAAATCCTTATTGAAGATTTAATAATATATTATTAATTAAACCTCCATTGTTCTAACGTCGACACGCGTGGGCTCGCTCGATTTGACAGCACATTTTTTTCTTCGTACTTCCTTGAAGGCAGCTTAAAGATAAAATTTTGGAAAGAATTCAAGTGTTGGAACCAGAAATATTAAAAACTGTTGAGGAAAAAGCCATAAAAACTGTGCTTTCGAAGCGGAAAATTAAGGCCACTTACGTCACCTCTCCACACGTGGTTAAAAAGTTTCCATCTTCTATACATTATTATATAAAAAATAAAAGTAATTTACAAATAAATATGAATTCAATTTTTAAATAATAAAGCGACTCATGGGCCACCCTGTATAAAATAAATGAACATTAAAACTAAAATTATCTTTGAAATAATGCCAGTGTGAATTATTGTTCTATGTACGGATCCATTTTATCTGTTCTCGCAATAATAAACGAAATTCCCACTAATTGTTGATGTAAATTATTAGTTAATTGTTATAAAGTGTCCATAATCCGAATAAGACGGGAATCCATACTTGATAGTTCCAAAACGTGTAGGTATAGGTCTACAATGGTGTAGGTGACCTTTCACCAATGATGTATCGAATAAAACCACCGAACATAGGTAGCTGGTCACGGGTTCGCTCCACATCAACGTGAAGCTGTGTTCTATATCCCCTTGCCTTCCAGAAAGAAGTATCTTCTATCTATCTGAAGGTCTCATTTGGAAATCAATGACGTGGAGTTTTCCGGGTTTTTACACGTGTCTAACACCTAAATAGGAGCCAATTTTCCATAAAATTCCTCCCCTCGGAGGATCTTCCTCTTCTTGTATACCGTCAAACTAAGCAATTACTGTATTAGTTAAGGATGCTTTCTTATTACCAAATATTCATTTTATACGATAAGTAGAAGTTCCTCTTGTTTCTTGATAAGAGATTGCAATAATAATATACAATCGAACTAACAATAGAAAAGTAACACATGATTTCTTGCCGAGTTGACGCTGGTCTGTATTTCCGTGTGATGTAATAACAATTGATAATGCAAAATATATTAAATTTAATGATGGCGGCTTACGTTAATCACACCTAAAATAAAAAATCGAAATTTATATATTTGACGTCAATCGTTATATCAATAATTGTGTAACAATTGTCCATTAAAATTTAAAAAAGAACTGGTTTCATTTGTTTGAAAATTATATTTAAAATGACTATTTCGTGTGCTATAAATAATGTTTAATAAAGATTTCAGTGTTTTCTGTAGTGTCTTCGCAAGCAGTTCCTCCAACACATGGGTAATATGTCAATGAAGTGCCTCCCGGAGGAATTCTATGAAACATTGGGTTGTTAGACACGTGATAAAAACCGGAAAAGTCCACGTGGCCAACCCGTTGGCCGCGTAGGAAATAAGGTGTGCTCCGACACTCATACAGTGGAAAGAAGAGCTGATGTAGTACTGCACAAAGCACCATCTTCCTCCTCAGTTATGTCAGATCGATCTTCTGCTGAAGTTAGTGATGTAATGTATACAAGTCCAACTTGCAAATTTTAATGCCTCCCGGGTTCATATACAACCAATTTGTTTGTAAAGCCAGGGATGAAAAGAGAAAGTCCTGGAATGCCTCTCGATTTCTGGATGCAATTCGATTATTCGAGGTACATGAAATACTGGGACCAAACTAATTTTATTCGAAACAAACAACCATAGCAATTTTTCTCTTAATTTTGAATACACAGTCAAACCTCTATGTAGCGCCTCCGAAATTAACCCAAAATCGAATCCGGCGCTATATCGAATAATCTCAAAGAATAAAAATTAGTTGAATTAATGGAATCCACATACAAATAAGAGATATGAGAACTATAAACAATGTACTGTACTGCATGATCCTGCATTTGGTAATAATAGTAATTTATGAGGAACATCCGTTCACGAGCATTCATTGATTGTACTAGGAAAGCATTATATCGAGGTTCGACTGTGTATAAGGTAAAGAATTACAGTCGATAGTCATTGGCGTAGCCAGGGTTTTGTTATGGGGGTCTAGTAGAGGCCAGCCTGACACAAGATTAAATTATTTCAATTATTTTATTTACCATTCTACAGTATAGTTCACCGTCTTTAATCTGGATCTAGACCAGTGGATGGCCGACAGTTTTTCCTCCGGTCGTTAATTTTAACACACGGTAGCCGTTGTCCTTTTTTTTAGGCGTCGGAATTTCAATTATTAGAAGTTAAGTAGCTAATATTGAGAGATTAATCGCGGGCTGCATAAATTCGTTAAGCGGACCGTATGTTGACCATGCCTGATCTAGACTTTCAGTGGGTACACTACACCCAATTAAATTAGCTTCAGCTTTCTATTTCTTTTTGCAAATCGGCTCAACACTTTTTCGGCTGTAATTTTCTGGGGAGGGGCACCAGATTAACTGGGGGGAGGCCGTGTCCACCCATGCCCCTTCCTGGCTACGCCCATGTCGATAGTGCGTAAGAAAACTGGAGTATTTAGAAAATGTTATATTTTTCCTTTTTATGAAAATAAAAACGGAAATTCCAGAAAATACTACGAATTTTTCACAAGAACAATTACTTAAAAATAATGGTTAACTTAATAGCGGGCAGCTTGTTTTCCTTATACCCGTTTGACGTGAATCTGACGTAGAGTCTGGCTGCATTATTGGATGCAAGCCGTTGGATCCTCTTTATAATATAATTGTAAGACGATTCGAATGAATATTTTTTATGCCAGAAATTGACTTGTAAGAAGCAATTAACCTTGTTGAGAATATAACACTTCAGGTATGCATTTCTGTATTCTATCTATAGTGATTATTAATTTTATTTATTGCTACTACATTGTAGATACTGTATAAGGATATTGATGTAAATTATTTAAAAATGCAAATTATGCAAGGGAATTTTATTTCTCCATCTGTTATGTATTGTATAGGCCTATAACGAAGGGACAGTATGGTCATCTGTCAAAAGATTTACATTTTTAGACCCTCCAAGAATTACATTTTTAGACTCGGGGGACCTTAAAACGTCTGGAAATACAAAAGTATTTGGGGGTTTTCTGTATGTATGAATGTTTGTGTTTGGGAGCAAGCTTAAAAGTGTTTACGCACTTTGACGCTTAATAACTCCTGTGTTTTTTGTCAAATATTTCTGAAATTCTACAGGGAGGTTTGTCCATTACGGGGATTGATGTTATTAAATTTTGGTGGTTAAAAAAATCGACTACAAAATTATAAAATGTCTAATTTATAAAATTTGGTATAGAAGAACACATTTCAGAATAAAGTCGGCCATTAATCTGCTTGGTCTGGCACGTCCTTCTGGTCACATCGTAGACGGCCACCAGATTCTCGTTCAAACCATAGTAGTAGTTGTGACAAAGACATCCGCAGTCCACTCGAGTGGGAAAAACAAATTCCTTGTGCCATTCTGAGTCGGGTAAAGTCAAACGCAGTAGAGCCGCTCGATCCTCTCGGGTTACGGCGTAAGGTCTGTTTTTAAAGACGAAGGCGGTGGAGAAACCGCTTTCCGTCCAAAGGGACGCTTCTTTCCATTCGTTCGTGGCCGGCATGTAGCAATAAATGGGCACGGAAAATACGTAGATGCAACCGTCGAAAGCCACGGCAGGAGAAGAATGAACGGGAGCGGGGAGGTCTGCTTTGGTCTGCCAACTTCCCGTTCTGGTGTCGTAGCATTCTACTGTCGTCAGTCTCTTACGATATTTTCCGTATCCTCCCATCACATATACTCTTTTGACTAAAACAGCAACGGGCCAGTGTCTACGAGGGTTTTCCACGTTTCCTACCTCCCTCCACGTCCCGTCTCGTAAATCGCATCTCCAAATAGTCCTGTTCCAGTGCCCCGAACCGATCATGTGTTCTCCACCGAAACAATACAGATCATTATCATTAGATCTTTTATCCAACTCGAAAGGTATACACATGTATAAGGGTGATGCGGTTTTTTTACATCCGGTTAAATAAGGAATTTGGGGATTAAAGGTCGAGAGAATGAGGAGATAATGGAAGTCGTATGTATCACTAGTATGGTCGAACTTCATCACGATTTTACTCGTTATTAGCATTTACATTTTACTAGTTATTAGCGTTATGGTAGGGATGGGTTTTTTTTAATAAAACCCATCCCTACCATCAAAATTAAGCTTTTCGCCATTTTATAATAATTAATAATATAACAAG
The DNA here is from genome assembly GCF_030686945.1 of Centruroides vittatus. Taxonomy (NCBI): domain Eukaryota; kingdom Metazoa; phylum Arthropoda; class Arachnida; order Scorpiones; family Buthidae; genus Centruroides; species Centruroides vittatus. The sequence continues at coordinate 6,639,787 of NW_027122385.1, forward strand.
TTTTTAATAATAAAATATCGTACACTCGATTTTAAGTGTTTTTGCAGGAAAAGTTTTGCTGATTTTTTATTACTTGTGATAACATAAAATTATTTGAAATTCGTTTATAATCGCTATTCTTATTTCTTAACAACGCAGAAACCACCTGGACGACGTATCGCGCAGTCGTAGCGTGAAAAGCAGGTGATCGGAGCACGCAAAAGAGACATCGTCTACTTTTCGCTTCACTAAAACTAAGATGGCGACCTTAACCCAGTCAAATTTACACGTACACAGGTTCTGTAAAGTGAAACAGCAAATGCATACAAAACAATCTCCAAACAACGAATTTTTGGGGGATATTTTGTACCTAACGGATTTTTTACGCCCCTGCAATGGCCGTTGTAAAGTCCTGTCACTGCATATCTTCAGTACGTTAGAAATATTTCTTGTTTCGAGAGGTTTTGATAAGATTTTCTACATGAATTTGAATTTATAATGGATTGAAAACTCTGGTCTTGGATTATTGGACTACAATTTGTAAAAATTGTAGACCTATAAATTCCTACTCTCGTCCGTCTGTCCGTCCGTCCTTCCCTAATATAGAGAATACAGTTAGATAGACACATATGGAAAGCTTAGGGGAAGGAGGGCCGATTAACTATATTTCATTGGAAGTCACATTATTTCAATTCAAACATTTTCCCTTATAACGAGTTGGATGACCAGCAAACTCCGTTGCTAGCAGGAAAAGTATGATGAAGACTGCTAATTTTAGGTGGAGAACATATATTTTAAATTAAATAAATTACATCCCCTCCCTCTCGAAGACCCTGGGCCTGTAAGATACAGTCCAAGCATAAATGACGTAACAACAGCCTAATTTACGTGCATATGGGCACTGGCGACTAGGCAGAGAGGTATTAGCCACATCATAGCCCCATAGCATAGGCTTGTGGGGAAGAGGAGGAAAAAAATTCAAATTTCTAGTATCCCATAATTATCACTTTAGAAACCTCATCTGTAACTTCAGGTGTTAAGCGTCTTCGCTGTTTTCTTACTGTTGTGAGATCTCGTTTTATACACACTTTGACCTGTACAAACGTACACACTACTTCTTTCCAAATTAATTTTATAAAAGTAGAGAAATTATTTAATACAATGTTAACGGCTTAAATTTTAATATAAGTGACGGTTTAATGTTTATACATTTTTGTTAGGTTCTTAGGTATAAGATCCCTAATCGTAAATCGCTGTTTTATATTTAACAAAGTTTAGGTTATAACGGTCGGACTGGACACCGGTCACGTCCTGCTTGTCTCACTGACCCGAACAAAAGACGTTCCCGAATCTCGCGCCCACACCTAAGTGTAACCTGATCAGTTCCAGATTGAACCCCGGTCGTTAGGTTTTCACACGTGCAAAACAGTCGATCCAACAATTTTAAAAGTCGGTCGTATATTTAATGCATGAGGGAAACAGGAGTACAAAGTCCGTCCAACTTCGAGCAAAACAATAAAACACACGTATATAAATTAGGCCTATATATAGAAATCACACACAAAAACGTTCAGTGATGGCAACGTTGTTGCTGGACATTCCCGGCATTCTTTATTTTTGTTTTCATCTCTAACAATTGCTTACGAGTCCTCGGATCGGTTCTGGATATATTAAAAGGAGGGGTGGTAAGGAGGTGGGGTCCATATCTCTCAAACGAAAGGTCCAATTTTTCTGAAAATTTCTAGTTACATTTCCCCATAACACCAGAATCTCCTTGCAAAACTTCAGAAATTTTGGACAAAAGGCACAGGAGTTATTAAGTTTCAAACTGGATGAAATATTCGTGCCTCCACACACACGGTAACATCCATACTATAGAAAACAACAGTAATTTTTTGCATTTCTCCATGGTCCCATGAGTTCAAAAAGTATATAATGAGTAAATAAAAGTATAAATTGATATAACTGATAAAGAAAAATATAAAGGTAAAACTTTCTACTTGTTCAAAATGAATTAAATTGATTATGGCGTTATTTTATCCTGGAAGGCTATTGTTGTAACAATTTTCGTAACATAATTCCCCGACAACTGACTTTTATAATTGTTAAATCATGAAAACACATTTAATCTTATTCGATAGTGTACCCATTAAAATGATATAAAATATTTTTTGTAACTTGATTTTCCTCTTAATTTGAAAGTGTTGCATCTTAAAGGTCTATTCTTTGGATCGAATAATTATTAATTTTTACAATTAATTTTCTGATTTGGGTTGATTTAAACTTGGAGTTTGCAACCTGTTTGCTAGCGACCTCCAAAGGGTCAATCGACTTATCTGAAAAAATTTATTGCACTCGCGTGTCTGCTGATTATTATCGATGTAGCCTACAGTATCGGGTTAACAACCACCTGGGCCTCTAGGCGGCTTTTTAGAAAGGCTCCCCTACTACGCCCCGTTCCATTCTCTGTTTTACAGAATAAAGTGGTGTTAAGTTACGTTTAATAACATATACTATCAGTTAAATCAATATTTTCTTTTTGTCCTCTGAAGCCCCTCCCTTCCAGGCCCCTAGGCTTAATCATACCCACTTTCGTTTTTAGGGCTTACTACTCATCGTTTTTCTTCTCCACAAAGCTTTACGATTCGATTTCAAATCGTGTATAGCCAAACCTGTATAAAGCGGACTCGTAAAATACCGAACGTTTTTCCAGTTTCGCAAGTTTTCGTTTCGAACAGGTTTTTCTTTAATACAGAAAATCGCTGCATTTCTAATAATTTTTCCCGTTTAGACAGGTGTCCGTTTTATTAAGGTTCCGCTTCGGAGACGTTTTACTGCATTTATTCTTTAATAATTTTTTTTTACTTTGAATTTTATTACTGAGACTTCTTGGAATCTATCACTCACATTACCTACCATTAGAATGAAACAGCGTGGTGACGAAGTGGAAGGGAAAGAGAAATTTTATTGTTTAAATGAGTGATTTTTGTTTCTGCTAGGAATGCCCATACACAATACAGAATGGAAAAAACACCTATTAATTTTTAGCAATAACTTTGAAGAAGATAGGAATCTTTACGGTTTCATTTTATTTTTAAATAAGTTACTCATTTTTATCATACAAATCTATAGAAGATAAAATTAAAATACTTGTTATTAATGAGAAATTTGTTCTAGTAGGTCGTGTTTGTTCGGCTGATTGTTTAGCAGTCAACTATTGAGGTACCACTACACATACACATGTATATATATATAATATTATACAGAATGGGTGGGAAGTAACTAGGCATTGAGAAATCGCCATAATTTTTTGTAATAATATAATCATAACAAACGTTATGTTTTCATATATGTGTATCAATGGACTTTTATAATTGTTTCGTGGATGCTGTAAGGCACTGAACGAAAGGGACCGCAGGCGCAGTAGATAAAAAGACGGCTCACCGCTTGTCTGTTAGGAAACGAGCGCAGATTGCTGCACACTATGAGATGCGGGTATCAGTGGTTGCTGCGAAGAGATGATGGCGTACGGTGAAGAGACGCCATGCCAAAATCCGTCCGGAAGCAATCGAGAATTGTCATTCGAAGCTACAATGGCAACAGGTTTGGTTATGAACGTCCAGAAAAGCGGCCGTTCATCGACATCACGATCTGAGAAAAACGTGTCGCTGGTGTATGGCATCAGTACCTACATTGAATTCTAAGACATGCTAGTATATTTGCATTTAATATGGTACATTTCAAATAACTTTCACCACTCTTGCTTTAGAACTAAAGAAATTACAGCAATTTCTCTATGACTACTTATTTCCCACCCATCCTGTATATATAAAATTAATTGTATTTTTTACAAAACAATGTCCTTTAAAATAAAAGAAATCCTACATCTGGCAATTTGGAGATAACGAAGTATACTAAAATTTAATATCTGTGAGCAGTGACGAACCCAGACGGAGGCCAAGGGTTCTGGAACAAGCTCCAAAGTAAAAGTAAAAACAACACTAATAAATTCTCGTGAAAGCTTATTGTATTAAAATAATAATAATAATAATTGTTTGCAAGCGTTAAAACGTTAATTAAAGGGTTTAAACCAGCTTCGTAATCACGACTTCTCGTTAATATTATAATGACAGCTTCTATTGTTAGAAAGTGACGTGTTTTCCTCCTTTCAAATGTACTAATACAGTATACAGGTATCATTATGCCTACGAGTTGCGTTGCGTTATACAAATCTCTGTTAAATTGTTACGTGATAAGTGACGTCATACTTTACGATTTTCGTTAATTATAGTTCATGCAACCTATTACCAGACTAATATCTGTTGATGTCACCTACTAATAGTTCTTACTTATGGTTCTTTTAACCCCACCTAATTGCCTTCAAGTAATGACGCAAACGTTTAAATATTCAAAGTTGAGCACACCAACTAATTTTTATTCTCGTGTATTCAAACAGAAAACGACGGAAATGCTACGGGAAACCAACTTTTAGTTTAAATCTCTCCTCGATAATCTTGCAACCACAAATCTGATTCGCTCTTACATTGAAATTATGTGAGCCTTCGATCGTTTTACGCACAGAAAAACGTCGACGTCACTTACGAAAATGCTGTCACTTACATTTTTATACTCCGAATGACATTAATCGGCGACATTTTGCTGCACTCAAGAACTTAAATCCAGTTTTTTATAAGTAAGATAACAGGAGAAGGCTTACTTTAACTAAATCACAGTCAAGACTCAAGAGTATTGTAGTTTTTTTAGTATTGTATTGTGTTAAACTGTATATTTTATAACTCGTTCATTTAACTTGACAACTGTTAAATATTGATAAATACGACAGAAATGCAATTAGTTAACATCCAAAGCTAATTAATAGACACGAAACTAACTAGAGAAATAAATTTCTACAAACAATAGGCTCATCGTAACGTACAAGTACTTTGACCTTGTAACGTTTGTATTTTGCTTACCTATTAAATACTATCGTGTGTTCACGCTACGACACTGGCACCATCTGGTGAGTGTAATAAAACTTTTAAATTTGTACATAGTTTACCGGAAAATTATTAATTTTGCGGTGTTTATCAAGTCATTGAAACATTATTTACGATTTAAATATTTACTGTACTTACTAGCAACCTGGTGTTTGTAAGGAGTGATTTTTATGTTCCTACTTACTAAGTATGCCTACAGTATTTTAAACATACAGTGAATACAGTTGTCTTAGTTACTTTTCTGATTTTTCATTTTAGTCGTTATATACGCGTATTTTCAGTTGTTACATACGTGTAATTTAAATCGGTATACACGTGTACTTTTAGTTGTTTTATACGTGAGTTTCAGTCGTTATATGTATGTGTATTTTTAGCTATAATAATTTTATTAATACAACTAAATTTAGGTGATTATAACCAAGAGTTTCAGTTTAGCTTTAATACATAGGCTTATAAGAGGTTCCTAAATTTCGGAACAGCAGTAAGCCTATGTCCTAAACTAACATAAATGATTTCGTAGCCACTTATGGACTGAAAGAAAAGGATTCTGACCATATATATATATATGGTCAGAGTCCTTTTCTTATATATATATATTTCAATTCCTAATATTTTAATCTATACATAATATGAAATATCTGCTGTCTGTTTGTATGCTTCTTACACATTTCTAAACACCGACCTCCCCCAAATTTTTCATAGTTACTCTAGGATCCTACATAGGCAACAGCTGTAAATTTGCAACCAATAAAAAAGAACTTTTATTAATTAATTTATTACGCTTTAATGTATTATTTTAGTTAAAACAACTCCCATCATCACCAAGTATATTCGAAATTTTAATCTTTGCAGCTTCGTCATGAAGCACAGTTACGCAGGTAATGCATTATCAGCTATGTTCTACAAAATCGGATACAGCATCGGCTATCGTCCTCAAGTGTACATTGAAGTGATGTTCCTCATAACATTTATTCTAGGAATTGGATTTATGAACATTTCTTTGGTAAAAGATCTAGAATATCTGTTTTCTACTTCCGTTTCTAAAAGCAAAACGGAAAGGGATTTCATAGAGCGCGTGTTCCCGAACGAAATAACCACAGGTGACGAATACATGAAGCTCGCGCAATTGGGTAAATATTGTGCATTTATGGCATTACCTAAGGGAAACATCAGCATGTTGGACGAACGAGCCATCGACGACGTGTTAAAAGTAGACAGCATCATGCGTAACATCACTTTCTTTTGGAACAATACCTTCGTCGGATATAAAGATCTTTTTCCTGAAGCCACTGATAAATACACACGTAACATTCTTCTATTTTTGAAGAGAAATGTCAAAGGAATTAAACAACGAACGGTCTCCTTCAAGTAAGTTATTAAAATATAATTACATTATTAATCTATCATTACAAAAGGAGTCATAAAATTAAAAAAAGCAATTAACTAGGTGCATTTCAGTTGTTATCGAACAATTGAGTGGTACCCCAACTCAGTAATTTTCTATTGCTGTACTCCTACTTCTTTTGGAACTCTTTCATCCCCGCGGACACTGAAAGGATCTTTCTTTGTTTTCAGAAAGACCATGGCTTCGTGTTTTTACAAAAAAAAGCCATTTTGTATTTTCTGCCAGGCCCACATTCGAGGCCTGACGTACCCCCAAAAGTTCCTGGGGTTTTTTCGACCCGTTGGCTGATACCTTAACTACTAGTTTTTTTTTTTATACACTTCAAGCGTGTATATGTATTAATTAGTTTAAATTGTATACAGTATTTTCAGAAAAATTGTCAGAAAGGCATTAAAATTTTAAAAAATAAACTGGTTTTTGTAAAATTAGGGTTAAAAATTTTAAGTTATTTACAATTTTAAAATTATTTTTCTAAAGGTACCCCATGGATATAATACAATTCAATTTCATGGCGTTTGCAATAAATCTCGGAGGTGTCAAGGTAAACGAGTCCGGTTATTTGGAGGATTTCAGCGCGATCCGTGTACTCTATTTGCTTAACAGCAGAACAAAGGAAAAGGAGAAATTGGCAATAAAATTTGAAGATTACTGTAAAAAAATTATATCGAAAGTCAATTCAGAAAACATTAACATTCACTTGGTTACTTCGCAAGTCATCAACGACGATGCCAACGATAATTCTAGATTAAGTTTCTCTCTTCTTTATATTTACTGCCCCTCGATTATATTGTTTATAACATTGTCATGTATTTCATCGGATGCCGTATCAAGTAAACCATTGGCAGGTTTAGCAGGATGTTTGAGCGCAGCACTTGCAGCAGGATCAGCTTTTGGTTTGCTCCTGTGGTGCAAAGTGGAATACGTCGACATAAATCTATGCGTTGTATTTATAGTATTAGGTACTGTACATTTTAAAATATTTTACATATATAAATCCTTTTTTAAGTTAAATTTCATTAATAAATTAAACTTTTAAAGGTATAGGATTAGACGATTGCTTCGTCTTGATCGCTTCTTGGAAGAAAACAAACGTGAAGGATCCCGTGGAAAAAAGAATGGCAGAAACATATTCGGAAGCTGCAGTTTCAATCACTATCACTTCGTTAACTAATATATTATCATTTGGAATTGGAATCACTACTTCATATAGGATAATTCAAATATTCTGTTTGTATAGTTCGGTGTGCATGTTATTCGATTATATATATCAAATATTTTTATTCGGAGGATTTCTAGCTTTGGATGGATACAGAGAAAAATACAATTTGCATTGTTTGTTTTTAATACCCGTTAAACCGAAAATATCAGGTTTGTCGACATTTTGTCTAGCTAAAGTTTCACTAAATAAAAAAAACCGCCATCCGTTGTTAAATATAACAATTATAAATAAGCAAATTAATTAATTAAAATAAATTTTAGGATATTCTGTAAGAAATATTTGAAAATGAAAATGAAACTGTATTAAAAAAGTTTCGATTACTTTTTAAATATTTAGTTCGGCCGAGGGGCAACGCGCCGCCAAGAGGGTGGACCTCCTAGCAGAACTTTTCTATAGGTGTAAGACAATAAAGTATACCCAGGATTATCGCGAACATCCCGTTTGTTAAACTTCTACCCAGGATCAACTCGGCTTCGTATTCAGACATTTATCATTAGTGGCATTAGGGTTTAACCAAGGAAAGTTTCTGGTCCCCTCTCTTGTCATTTATCTTTCCCTTCGTAATTAATCTAGTGAAAGTATACTCGAATCTTCTGTAAATACAACCAGCATCGTTAAACATAGTTGAACAGGCCCAATGATTTGACGGTCGGATGGCCGTGCCGTGCGGTTGGACTGGCAGCCTACCGCTCTGGGGCACCCGCGATCGAATCCGGATGGATCGAAAAACTTCGGAAATTTTTCGGGGTGGTCAGTCCAGATATATCTGAACGGACCACCCCCCTCACCACCCGGCAGTCCTGTTGCAGAACTGACCGATCCTGTTTTTAAAAAGGGCCATCTCCATGCCCACAGAGCAGGAAGAGTAATTTGTCTTCGGGTGTTCTGTCTGTTGTAATTTCAGCATTTTGAGGAAGAGCCATGTAAAAAAGAATATGATAAATGAAAGTGGCGTAGCCTATAAACAATAATTTATAACAGCTTGATCAACTTAAATATACAAGATATAACACTAATTTTGACACTTTCGTGTTTTTATTTTTCAGGAAATGAAAATATCGATGGGCACGAAGATGAGAATGCAAGAAGTGATACGGTCATGAAACTTTTCGGGGACATCTTCGGAACATATCTTGGAAAGTGGCCTGTTAAAGCAATTTTTATCACTATATTCATCATTTACGCTGCAGTTTCTATGTATTTTATGAGCCAAATTAAGGAATCTTTACAACTGCAAAATGTTTTCCCGAAATCTTCCAAATCTTTTTCTTACTTGAGAGTCCATTACAAATATTTTAGTGATTATCCACACGCCATACAAGTCGTGTTTAATCAAACTTTGGACTACTCTAATCGAACAGTACAAGAAAATATTGAGAAAATTCTCTCAGATTTCGAATCTTCCCGGTACATATCGGACTCTTCGAATACAATATGCTGGTTCAGGGAATATCATCGGTTCGTCAGAACGTCTTCACTGAGTTACCTAATCGAAAACTACAACATAAACAATTCCGTGGATTACATAAACGGGTTGAACGACGTGTTCTTGAAAATTAAATCGTATCGGGTATTTAAGAATGACATTATATTTAATGATAAAAGCCATAAAATAGTTGCCTCCCGGTGTTTCCTGATAAGCCAAAACGTAAGAAACTCTAACGCAGAGAAGTCCATGTTAGAAGGCTTAAGAGAAATTGAGAGTAAGGCACCGTATTCTGTATTCGCACACAATATGTGGTTCCCGTTCTATGAGCAATATTTGGGCATGCCGATCTTCTGCGTGAAAAACGTAGGCATCACTGCTCTAACCGTTACATTTATATTTTTCATATTTATATCGGATTTAATTTGCACCTGTATTGCTGCAATAACACTAATTAGCATACAAATAACCACAATAGGGTTTATGAGCTTTTGGAATGTCAGTTTCGATGTTATATCAATTATTATTCTAGCTATGAGTATTGGAATATGCATCGACTACACAGCTCACGTAATGTACGCTTACAAAAAGGCCAAAAAGTTAAACCCCAATGATAATATTAAAGCTACATTGCATAGTGTTGGATACGCCATCATTCAAGGGTTTCTGTCGACGATTATTGGCGTTTCGATATTATATTTTGGACCTTCTTATACATTTGTGGTGTTCTTTAAAGTGGTGTTTCTAGTTGTGATTTTTTCGTTTTATCACGGTTTGATATTAATACCCATTATCCTTAGCATTGAGGAATCATTACGTTCTTACTGGAAGCGTAGAAATTAGGTGCATAAAATAATTGAAGACATGTGGGCCAATGGCCATAGGCCAGTCACTGGCCTAGTTAATACAACGAGCAAGAACATGGTAACTTAGTTTCTTTGTTGAACATCGTTGAGCCCTACATATTGCTACACATTTTTCTGATATGTGAATGTACTGTAAAAGGTTCTGCAATCAGTCCTTCGATTAACTAAATCTTGGACCATCCTGTATGTTTGTTCGCATGTTATTTAACGTATATTTGGACTAATATTAAAATTATTTACATGTAATTATTCTTTTCTCTCCATACTGCAATTGTTTCGAGTTTATTAGGAAAAGAAGAATTCAAGACTACAGAACTTGTACAAAAATACAGTTGTAGAGAATGTGTATAAAATAAAATGTATCGATTTTTCTGCACCGTTTTTCAGTTTTAATTGATAAAATTCAAAATATTTTATATTTTAAATTACCTTTAAATCTCCTTACTTATGGGCATGAAAATTTATTTAACTGTTATTTTTCGAATCCAATTAACTTACGTGAGGTATAAATGATCAATCATATAAATAGCCTTAATGTAGAAAATGCCTACTTACCACAATTCTATTTATTTATTTATTTATTTATTTATGTAACATGTCCCGCCTTGTGGAAACTAAGAAAACCTTTAGTTTTAATCATGCCCATTATGGTAAACAATGAGGATAGCCGGATTTTCTAAGGCCCACCACTGGCCGAGTGGATAAAACCACTAAACACTGGTCGTGGTTTAGGGCAGTGTTTTTCAACCGGGGTGCCGCGGCACCTTAGGATGCCACGGGACCACGATTGGGGTGTCGCAAAGTTTAGGGCCGATAATAAAAGTAGATTTAAAAAACAATAGCGAGACTGCTATTTTACATGTAGGTAATTCGACAAAATTCAATGGACTTAAATTTTGATTCTGAACACGTAGAAACGCATTTTTGCATTAAAATGCTATTCAAACTGTCAATTTTTAAAATTACCGGACCCCACCCCAGCGTTGCACGTAATATTTGTTTTCGCAAAAGGTTCATCTGGCCCATTAGCCTCTTTTATTTAGATTCTAGATCCGTCGCTAGTCAAGGGTGTCACGATTTTTTATTTTCAATCAGGAATGCCACTCAATGAAAAAGGTTGAAAAACACTGGTTTAGGGTCTCTCCAAAGGGCCAGCATCGTGGAGTTTTCCGGGTTTCTTCATGTTTGTAACACCTAAATAGGGACCAGATTATCATGAAAAACCTCGGTAGATCGCCCATGTGTCAGTTATCAAATAAACCAAACTATTGGTTAAACAAATGACTGGTAATTTAATAAAAGTAAATTAACTAGAAGTGTTTACTTGTTCTCCTGATTAGCTAAAGCCCACTTAATGTTGGGTATCCACTAATTTTTACCACAGTCTACCGATTTCTGGAATCTTAATGGCAATGGCTATGGGAAGAGCGTAAATGGGCATGTTATCGCTTCTAAAATTATTTTAAATAAAATTAAACAGTAAAATAGATTCAAGAAGACTAATCTACATCAAATCAGCTTCAAAATCACGTATAAAAGGTAGCTGTAATTCATACGAAACGAATTGGAAATCGATTTTGCCTTAGTGTACTCTGTTCTATGAGAAACTAGCCTTTATCTAAATGTTAGACGGTGGAGAAAACACCAAAAAATCGATGGTAAGGCAGTAGAAGGCCTCTATTTAAGTGTACATACATGAAGAAAACCTAGAAAACTCTACGTCGCACGTTGGTCGAGCACGAACCCGCAACCAACTGCAAGTGTTTGTTTGTCTACTGGGCCAGTATCATGCTGTAACAGAAAAGAATATCTATATATATAAAAACGAATGTATGTTTGCTGTCTGCCTGTGTGTTTGTCCTTCATGCATTACTACACTATTTATCCGATTGCTATGAAACTTCGGAAAGTTGTTTAATACACTCCCGCGAAGGTTTCTGGCATATGTGAAGACCACCATTTCCCCCCTTTCAAAAATATATTTATATACGGATTAAGGCTTTTATGTCCAACAGATGGCGCTAACTCCGACGACGTAAGTTTGCTTTACTGTGAGGCATTATACTTTTCTGTGAGAATGGACTAAAGCAGTTCATTTTCTATCTATCTATATAAATAAAATATAACGTTCGTTTGTTCCTACCGATTCCTTCGAAATTTTGACACAACGTCGCATTCGAATACGCACGTGTTTTTATATAAATACATGTCGAAATTCCCCCTACTGGGGGCAGATGGACGGGATTAAGGCTTACCGTGAAGAACTTGGCTTCTATTATACTATTTTAGATGCGTTTTTAGTGGGTACGTCAAGAGAATGTACATACATACATACATTCTTTATTTAGGTACAAAAGTACATTTCTCGGCCCCGCGTATGCATTACCGAGAGGTTTGTAAAATATTAAATAGAGTAACATTGAGTAAATATATATATACATTAGTACAATTAAAGTAAGTAAAGAATAAATAGAATAAGTACATAAGTATATGTAAGAACAATATAGTATTTGTAATAATAATTCATAGTGTTTAAATGAATAAATTAAATGAACAAAAAACAAAACAAAAAAAAAAAAAAGATTATAGTTATTATAGGTAATTATAGTTGCTGAAAACTGTAGGCACATCCGTGGTAGTCATAGTTTTATTCAGCAATTAAAATGTCAAAATGTTTGCCTGTAGGAAAAGCAGAGATCCAAAATGGAGAATGCCTGATGAGTGGTCTACAGGTGATCCAGTATGTCTATAGTTTAAGACACTTTGCCTTTAACAAGGCGCAACTTTCAGACGATGTAGAGTTCACGCACTAAGGGACGACCTAAAAGCAGCACCTCTCAATGCACAACTGAAGCAAACATAAACACATTGGTTTCCACAAAAAAACTGAAATTTCGTACTACAGTTAAAAACACGTCGAATACATCAGGGCACGTTGATTACTTGAAACACGCTGAACACTAAGATATCGAAGGCACACAGAGAAAACCCATTGCACAGATTTAGGAGCTTGCCGAAACTTATTCGAAGCACACTTGACCCATTGAAAACACCACAATGATATGTTGAGACACACTCAAGCACATTGAATTGATTTAAACATTGAAACACACTAAGCACTAAGCCTATTAGGCACACTAATGCATACGAAGCACACTAAAACACTTATGAACATACTGAAGACACATTGGAGGACGTTGAGGCACTTAAGTGGTAAATTAAGAAAGCTAAACTAAAACTCTAAAGAGAATGTACACTAAGAAGGGATTTTTTAAAATTCCCCCCACGGGGGAAGTGTTATACATTTATAATAGATACATTTTGAGCCACAACAACGCGTGGCCGGGTCAGCTAGTATTATATACAATATAATAATAAAGAGCTAAGTCTTATTTAATGAATTTAAAGTTACACACGAAACCTTGTCATGTATTATCGACTAAACAAATATAGAACAAAGCATATCCTTGAAACGTAATTAATTATTTAAGATTCTTCCTTATAATGCCAATTAAACTAAACAGAAAATTATAGAAATCTGTTTTAAAATACATCAAGATTTCATAAATACGTATGAAATGATACGTTGTCAGAAATGAGAACTTGAACACGGAATTTGAGAATTATTTAGCTAATTTCTGTTATTATAAAATACTTATTTGCCAATTAACGATATCCATTGTCGATATGACTTGACGGCATTTATTATAAGTTATCCAAATTGAAATACTTAGAAGTGATTTTACAATTCGAAGAATAATCAAACAAATGTATTGTGAATAAAACTTTATGACAGGTGAAAGACGTGTTAGAAAGTGGACAGAGCAATTACTGTCATCCATGACAACTCGTTCGATAAAGGAACTTTTGCGTCATACAAACAACCAACTTCTACATCACTGAATGCAAATATAAATGTGACGTAGGTTCGAAATTCTTTTTTATAATTATATGTATATAAATATATGTAATTGAAATTTTTAACGTTTGCCTCGTTAATCATATCGTCATTCATATTTCCTCGTTGAGTCTTTACATAATTACGTATAAAAATCAAAATTTCTGCGTGTGGAAGAGTAGAGAACTCATTTCTAAAACATCTGTACAAATATTACAAATATTTTATAGAATTTTTGTTATATTTCAAGGTATTTCCGTTGTTAAACGAACACTGTAAAGAGTACTTAGATCAATATTTTAAATTGATCTAAGTACACTTATACTAATCGTATAAGTGTACACTTAATCGTAATCTTACGGGTCCTCCCTCGTTAATATCGATACCTGTATATTTTTTATATTGATCTGCCAACCGGGAGCAGAATTTACAAACCGTAGAAAGTTTTAAATTTCCAAAATAAACACATAAATCGGATGAAAACGAAGCATGAAACGTGCTTCCCCACTTTATTTTCTTACGAAAATCTCATTTTTTTATGTAAAAGTTTATAAATTGTAATAATTTACTAAATAAGGCGCTAAATGGCTTCAGTGATAACTTAATAAATACTTAAATACGAAGCTTAATGCTGTAAAAATCGACGTATAATTACTTCAATTAAGTGAAAAACAAATAAAATCTCCTATGTATACAAAGGTATTTATAATGTCAGTTCAGACGAAGATGTATGTGAAGTGAATTAGCAATTGTCACGTGACTGTATCATGTGATAAGGACCAAGGTAGCTTAATTCAAAAACGTTGTCACTCAAATTTATTGGCTGACGTTCTTACAACTACGCTTTTTTTTAAATTTTATTCTTTCATAAATATGCATAATTATAAATGAGGGTCATTTAAACTTTCCTCTTGTCTACTTCGCATTCGCTGCTTATAGAGTTTATTAAATTGAAATTTTTCAGGTAAGAAAACTACTTTTATAATCATTTTATTTGCTTAAACATTAAATTATTTATTCCTTTTAAAATTTAAATTATCGTAAAATTATTTCGGGAGATTCTGTTTAGGTCTGTTTTCTCAGCCTGATTTAATCGAATTACGGCTTAGGGCCTCGTTCTATTCTTAATGATAGTTTATATATTATATATATATATATATATATATATAGGCCTTTATTTAAAGTGAACGAGGCCCCAACGAGGCCTGAACAAGACTCATTATTATGTGAAGGAGGTAGGGCCTCTTATATGTTGTAGCGCAAGACCGCGATGTACTTAAATCTTATCTGCCTGTTTTAATAAGTTTCTCTAGTTATTTTATAGAATATAATTTTAATAATTTTTAATTTTTTAAAATATTCCAACTTTATATTTCGGATGGTAAGCTATTTCTCAGGATGTGGTACGACACGCCCGAGAGTACGCGTAACACAGCATTATTGTTAAGAAAAAATAAATACTGTAATAACGAATTGCACGTGTATATTTTATAGTAAATTATATATTTTGTATGAATTCTCCTACTCGAGTTGTGATAAGTGCTGCATTCGGGTGGTTCGAAAGTAAATATTTTTTGGACAAGGGTATATCTAAACTTTGGAAACACTGATCTAGAGTAATCTTCCATCATTCTTCTACATATCATATATATTTATTCATACTACTCTGTATTAATATACAATATGGCTAAGGCATAGTAGTTAAGGCATCTCAAGGAGATCCCGGAATTGAATCCCAGCGGTCGATAAACTCCAGGAATCTTTTGGGAGTGTCTGTGCCAATACGACGGTCCCTATTGCGAACCTAGACAAACCCACGGTAGGCTTTCTTTTATGACCACGGTGGATTTGGCTAGAATCACAATGGACAGCTTAGGGTTTGACACTGAAATGGGTTTAATACTAAGAGGCCTACAGGGCAGCTACGGGCTTCTTACTGTCCACAAGACAAAAAGAGTCCAGGAAATATAATTGTTACTACCTTCGAATTTTCAAAGTATTAACCTATTCCCTAAACGTTATCTACAAACCAGTTTAACGCATCTAATTTTAATATTTTTATCGAATGGGTTTTAATAATATATTTCTTTCTTACGGGCTATACGAACAATAATAATGATAATAATTCAATCTTCGTACACAATCTATATAGTCTTATTAAGTTTTACTTTAAGATTAACGTCTATAAAATCGTATCAAATTAATTAAGTGTAATATCTTAACTGAAGTAATTTGCAATTACATTTAAAACGCTGTTAACATTTTAAATTTAGTATTTTAATGTATTTTTTTTTATTTTACAGAAATAAAATGAAACACGATTATGTCAAACGACTGCTTTCATTCGTATTTTCACGTATAGGATACCATATTGGGTGCCACCCTCTTTGGTACCTGTTTGTACCATTTTTGATAACGACCCTTTTAGCAACAGGGTTCTATAAAATTACATTAGTCAACGATATCGAGTATCTGTACAGTCCCATCAATGCCAGAGGGAGAACGGAAAGGCATACACTAGAAACTCTCTTCCCTCCCAATATATCCCAAGATTTTGATTTCTTCAGGATATCCAAAGCGGGAAGATTGGGTTCTGTTATAGTCGTACCTAAGAAAGATTCTTCTATGTTAAATGAATTGATCATCGGCGATTTAATACGATTAGATCACATGATACAAAATATAAGTATATTTTGGAACAATAGCTCATTCACGTACAAAGAATTGTGTTGTAAAACCATAAAAAATGAATGCTATGAAAATTTCGTATTGTCCTTCAAAGGAAAAACCGAAGAAATTAAAGCAGGAAAGTTTGCCATTCGGTAAGATCTGATATCATTGTTATTATTTAAATTAATCACAAATGCAAAGCGTGTTCAAAGTGGTTCCTGGAGCGAATCAGATAATGACGCGTTACGATATAATGCAATTCATTCAAAGGCGCTTTATAACTTCATTGGACCCGGGCAAATTTGAATTTGGGGCCAGATGTACGGTGCTGACTTCAAAAGTTTTTCTTCGGGGGAATATCTCGGTATCCTCATTCGTTTTTATAGCGCGTTCTCCGTTTTGTGCTGCCTGTGCCACACCGGAAATCTAGGGTCCCTAAATATAACGCCAACTTTAAATTTTAATATTCTTACTACGGTAAAGAGTTTATAAAAGATTGGTTTTGGACTCTCTGTTAGTGGGAGAGTTAGACAATTGCCTTTTTCTCATAGGATAACGCGCCGCTGAATTAATGCAGCTTTTTCAAAATAATCCAGTTCAACCTTCGATTTGTTATCGAATTTTTCCCCCAATTCGTGAAACATTTAGAAAACCACTTTCATTCAGAATCGAAAAATTTCTTTCCATTCGTTTTGTTTTGGTTTCCTGGGACACAGCAACACAACACGTGGGCGATCAGCTAAGGAGGGATGCTTCCCGAGAGATTTTCTACGGGAAATTGGTCCCTATTTAGGAGTTTGATGCGTGAAAAAAACGTGGAAACCTTGCATGGCTAGCTCGTTGGTCGAATACGAACTCGCGACCGACCAATGGTTTTATCTACTCGGCCACGATTCATTTTATATGGGTTTTTTGAGTTAAATTGTTTTCCTTTTAAAATATTTTTGATTTTTGGATAAATAAAAAGATATTTTTTATTTAGATCTGAAGATCAGAATAAATACTTCTCTTTTTGCTGTGGGATTCATTAAATTCGCACCATTACGTTGACATTCTTTAGCAGTAAGTAATAATTGTAGTGATTTATTCGTTTCTTACGGTTTGGTGTCATTCACTACTTTGGATTCGATGTAGCAATTCGTCGAATTTTGAATCGCTTATGAATTTACATGTGATTTAGGCCCACATGTAATGATCAATTATTTGAAATATTACATACGTAAATACATATTAAAAAATATAATAATGAATTTATAATTAACTGTCTACATTGTCATATTTATATAACATGCTATATATTGTCAAGGAAAATTTATTTTCCTTGCTCTATAAAACATTTCGTATTCAAAATATTGGCAGGTTATGTACATGAAACCTATTATGTAGACACGCTTAAATTTATTGTTACGAGATTCTCTTGTATAATAATTAAATACGTATTTACTCAATGATAAACAATTGAGTTAGTTTGTTGATGTTACTCAATCAACCAATCCACTGAATAAGCCAACGCAACACGTGGGCTACCTGCCTTTCGGGGAGATTTTCTATGGAAAACTGGTTTCCGATCATATGTTAGACACGTGAAGAAAACGCGGAAATCTTCACATGGCCAGCCGGTTGGTAAAGGCGGAAACCACTCCGACATTGGTGAACGATAGACGGTTTACTTGAAATTAATAATGTTCATGATGTGAAATCTAAACAGTATTTATTTTCATTTACAGATATCCATTTGATAAAAATAATGGCGATCCAATAACATCAGCCATGATATTGGGAGGCGTTCTTGTAAACGAGGCAAACAACATAATAGACTTTAAAGCAGTCCGATTGCTCTACATGTTGGACTATAGTACAAAAGTAAAGAACAAAATGGCATCGAAGTGGGAAGAAACTTTTCTGGAAAGCTTATCAAATGTCCAATTCGAAACCATAGAAATTTATAAATTCATTGGCAAAAGTTTCGATTACGAAGTGAATACAATAAGCAAAATGGTTTTACCTCTTCTCTTTATCGCAGCCCCGCTCATACTAATATTCGCTGCTGTATCCTGCCTAACTTTCGATGTTGTCACCAGTAAACCATGGTTAGGCATTATGGGATGTCTATCGCCAGTCGTCTCGACAGTAGCTGCATTTGGTCTTCTACTCCATTGCAATGCGGAATATGTAGATTTAAACTTGGGCATTCTGTTTCTAATGTTAGGTAACGATCTTCGCATTTAAAGCGTAGAATAATTGAGTGACAGGCATGCTAATCTACAAAACTTTCCTTTTAGGTGTTGGCATCGATGATTCTTTTGTGCTGTTAGCTTCCTGGAGGCGCACGAGTAGAAAAGATGATGTGAAGCATAGAATGAGTGAAGCGTATTCCGAAGCTGCTGTGTCCATAACAGTCACTTCTTTGACCAACTTCTTGTCGTTTTGTATCGGACTTACTACTCCGTACAGGGTTATTCAAATATTCAGCCTGTACAGCGCAGTATCCGTATTATTTGATTTCTTCTTTCAAATATTCTTCTTCGGGAGTTTCATGGCACTAGAAGGTTTCAGAGAAGAAAAGCAATTACATTCTGTTCTGTGTCTACGTGTCAAATCAGGTAAGAACTGTCCTTCCATAATAAAATTCACAATTTTGTATTCTGTTAATAATTTCTAATAATTATAGTGAAGGCAGCCGAATTATCAGAGAACACAAGAACGGACGATACGTTTATGATGAAAATTTTTCGCGATATTCTCGGCACTTTTCTTCAACATAATTTCATCAAGTTTTTGGTCATCGTGGTATTTGTTCTGTATCTAAGCCTGGGAATATATTGCACAAAATGGATAAAGGAAGGATTCGATTACGTCAACATCCTGCCAACATCGTCGTACCTACTTAAGTACATGGTAGCTCACTATGAATATTTCACCGATTACCCCCAAAAATACACCTGATCATAAACAAGCCTTTAGATTACTCCGATCCAAATGTGCAAAACGATGTGGAAAATATCCTCCATAACTTCGAAACGGCGCCATTTATGGCAGATTCGTCAACTACCGAATGCTGGCTGAGAGAATATATCGCTTTTATCAAAGAACCGATATCAAAATTTTCATTGTCCGGTTACAATTTAAGCGATTCTGAAGATTTTCTGGAGGGATTCAAGAACGTATTCCTGAAATTCAGAAGCGCTCACAGATTTAGGAAGGACGTTGTGTTCAACGAAGACGGCACCCAAATTGTGGCATCGAGATTCCTAATACAGAGTCACAATGTCAGAAATGCGACCGCAGAAAGACTTCTCCTGCTAAACGTACGAAGAATTGCCGACAGCAGCAAATATCCGGTAACTGTTTACAACTTCTGGTTTATCATATTCGACCAATACTTGGATCTCTTATCGACGTGTATTCAAACGATATGCGTGGCAGCTTTAATGATAACCGTACTATTTCTGGTATTCATCCCTAATTTAGTCTGCGTGGCATGCGTTACTTTAACTGTTATATCTATACAAGTAGGTGTAATTGGTTATATTTCTTTATGGAGCGTTAATATCGATATAGTATCCATGATAGTTTTAGTCCTGTGTACAGGTTTCTGCGTCGATTATTCGGCTCATATATCATACTCTTACATGTGCTCCGAATCCACAGAACCGAATGATAAACTAAAAGGTTCCCTCTATGCAGCCGGTTATCCGATTTTGCAGGGGTGTTGCTCCACTGTACTGGGCGTAGCTGTTTTATATTTTGCGCCCTCTTATTCTTTTGTTATATTTTTTAAAATCATTTTATTAGTGATGATTTTTTCGTGTTTTCATGGGTTAATTTTGTTGCCGGTTATTCTCAGTATCGGTGACTCTTTATTCATATATTGGAAAAAGAATTTTAGCAAAAATACTGTTAATAATCATAAAAAGTATTCGCTGGTAGAAGAAATTCATTTACCTGAAGAAACATTAACATCTTTAGAAGACAGATAGATCAATTTTATCGACACATCTATATAAAACTAACCCTAAAAAAGTACAATTATTGATAAATATATGAAAATTTAATAGGGATATTTTATAAAATTACATTTTGAAATAATTAATTCTTCGTTTACCATTATTTAATTATCATATTTTACTAAGTAACAATGGAAGTGTAAGATTTAATTTATATATAGCCCTACCCTATATACTGAATAATAGAACTCCTACTATCTATTTTCTATAGGCTACACGCTTAAACACTTTGACCTATCTGCACCAAATTTTTCATACTTACTCTTTAGGTTCCTGAGTACATTATAGGTTGGATACCCAACTCCTCCCCTGGTTTCATCCGCTTGACACTTCGTAATGAACATAACATTGGTTTGTCCTTAATTAGGCAAAGATTGCTTATATAAAATGCAGTAAACTTAAATTATCACAGTGTGAGGTGCAATGCCCAAGTGTTATGGTAAGCTATACTTACGGCGAGGTTGTAGAGAGTAACTACGAAAATTTTGGTGGAGATCGATGTTTTAATATTTGTTGTTATTACTTTGCGCCCGGGCACGATGAGCATAAATAATTCGTGATAAAAAGCAACCATACATTATAACTAACTAAATATTTGATGCATTTTCAGCACTTTTATTGTTTATTAATTAAGAAAATAATAAAAGTTGTTTAAACAACATTAAAATATTTTTTCTGGTGTTTAATAATCTCATTATTCTCGTGTCTATTGCCAATATTGTCGAGATTGTTATCGTGTGCAACGAACTGTGTAATTTACCATTTAGTTAATTGTACGACTCATGACGCATGTAATGATATCAAATTCAACAATACTCGAGACATTAATGAGTATATTAAGCTTCGGAAGAAATAAAAAATATTATTTTAACTTATAATTTGTCTTAAATTAAAATATTTCATCTATAAATTGCTGAAATATGATGTTTTACTACCGAAATCAACGCTAATTAACACGGAAATAAGTGTTTTCTCTTTGTTGTCTTTTACTAAAAATTACTTTTAAAAAATATTCTGTAATAAAATAATTCAGATAAAATTGTAAGTTTTTTGTTTTCTAATTTTATGTTCCATATATATATAGAAAAACTAAAGCCTGTGTAAACCGTAAAATACTTTTGTATAATTAATAATTATATGGTCGAACCTATAATAACGGTCATCCTACAACGGCACTTCTAAACGCCCACCGTTGTTTTCAGGGGCTTGTTTTAACAAAAATTCCTACCAAATAACCTACAAATCATGAAAATTTTTCATGTTACCGTAGTGGCCATTATTCGGAGGTTCGACCATCTTAATACAGTTTCAAAGTATAAAATAAATATTTTAATATAAAAGTGACTAAATGACTTCACCAAACGAAATTTATTTTCTTGAATATTTTTTACTGTAACATTAAATAAATTTATTTTGTATAATATTGAATTTTCGATTCTTTATATCACGCCGTGTTTAGAAAACGCACGTACCGATGTCGTCCGCCATATTGAAAGATCGACGCTTCTACTCGCGCCTGATATGTATTGATAATTTTGTACACTTACAATCGATGATCAGTAACATGAGGTTGCCGAAGGGGGAAAGAATAAGGGAAAAAAGAAAATCTGTGACGTTTGGAGAAGTAAATCCGACTTTGTCCTTGAAATTCGGGTTTTTAAATTCTCCGGTCTCACATTGATAAAATTCGAACACCTGGGCACAAGTCTCACACAGCACATTCATCTATAATAAAATACATTTTTAACGCATTTAGAGAGGGGTTCAGACTCGTTATAATAGAGACATCCATTAATTACTGTACACTTCTTGTGCCACTTTTAACCCCGTTCCTCCTTGTTGAGTACAGCCAAATTCCACTTCCCTTTAATTACGTATACGTTATCATGGACCCCTCTCATATAGAAGGAACGATTTAGAAAGTATTTGCTAAACTTTTAACTGATAGTTTATTTATATGACTAGTATGTAACGCTTAGGCTATAAGAACAAAGTCCATTTAGACAATGCTTCCCTTCCTCCTCATCGCGTACGAGGATGTACTGTACTTTTTGTGACTTCCCTCCCCTTAACTAATTAATAGACGGCTTCGAGGGAAAAAAACTCAGACAAAATAGATCGACAAAATGTTAACAATGTTAGGATTTAACTACGAATATAATTAAAAATATAAATTAATTTATTAGATACAGATATACAGAGAGGTATCTTCGTTGTATTTAAAACTATTTTTACCTTTCCAACAGTTATGCAGGTTATAACAGAGTCAGAGGCGTAGCTAGGGGAGTGGGGGGGCGGCCCGCCCCGGGTGTCACCCGCGTAGGGGTGACACCCGGTAGGCCTGTGCCTAAAAAAAACAAGTCAACGACTAGCACCAGCTGAAAATCTTACTATGATTCTAAACTCATACGTCGCGACATCGCATATTCAATGTAGCGTTCGCTCGAGTGCGAAGATATTACAATTCAACAGTGTTTTATAAAAGAGTTTAAGAAAGTGACACCACGATATCCGCACTGGGTATCACCCATGCTAGCTACGCCACTGAACAGAGTAAGAGCTGTTTCACACTACGACCGACTCGACCGACCGGTCCGATCCGATCGATCCTATAATCGGACCGACTAGTAGTAAAAGCATGACTCGTAAGGACCAATCGGAACGGGTGTTAGAAATTGTTTTATGTTTTTCTAATTTTCAAAATATTTTTGTAATCTATCTGTTAAACTTTGCGGATATGATCTTACTTCGTTTATAAATTCTTACGAAAAGTCTAAATAATACCATCTTTTCTCATTACGTCGATAATGTTTTTTTAATATATATATTAAAATCATATGTGTTCCCATATAAAATTTAAGCAGTTATGAAAGAAATAAGATACGAGGGAAAATTTAAATTAATTAGAAATATGTATAGGCTAATGTAAAGTTACGTTTGATTGATTCGATAGTTTTCATATTCCAAAGTCTGATTGGTTATAGTTTCAAAGCTCTCATTGGTTGTAGCTCACCGACTGCTCCGACCCGACTACAAATACAGTAGAGCGTCGATAAGTGGAACCAATTGGGGACTGGGGTCCTTCTAGTTAATGATTTGTTCCAGTTTCCGACTTTGTACGAAAAAATACATTAACCTGTCCGATGTTCAAATTTTTCTCCGTTGCGTATCGCTTCCTGTTGAATTTTTTTCCGTTGCGTGTCGCTTTGTGTTGAATTTTCGTCGATTTTAAGCCTAACGAAAATTTTTATAATAATCATCGAGGCTATCGTATCGTTAAAAATTATTTCTGCATTTTGTACAAACAAAATAAATATATTAAAGAATATAAAAAACATGAAAATTATACTTTAGAAGTAAATTTAGTATCAAAAACATTCGATTCAGCACGACACAGTCCGACTGAAAATCGTTCCACTTTCCGGCCATTCCACTTACCGACGTTCCACTTATCGACGCTCTACTGTATTTAACTTTTTAAATCTGTCCGACTTGGAACGACCAGTCGGTCGGCAGACTGCTGTTGCCACGGCAACACGACTTGAAGTCGGACTGGTTGGTTCAGTCGGTCATAGTGTGAAACAGCCCTAAGCCGTGCGATTGGTCAAAAACTGACCTCTCCCCCATTTCTGAACTCATGGGATTTCGGAACGTCGCGAAATGTCAGAAATACGGGGCGTTTTCTGTATGTGTGGAGGGGGCACGATTTTTTTCAACCACTTTAAAATTTAATAACCCCTATGCCTTTTGTCGAAAATTTCTGAAATTTTGCAGGAAAGTTTGTATATTAAGGGGATTAATACTATTAAATTTTCGTGGTTGAAGGTTGAGGAGGTGGGGAGATAGAGGGGGATCGTGTGTCCCGAGTATACTCGAACTAAATGAAGATTTCATTCGTGATTGGGTTGCAATTTGAAAAAATTAAACACACAAATTTTTACTGTCAACCGGCTGCCCTTCCTAATTTCCCTTTTCTAAGCAATACTTTTTGTAAACCTTTTTAGTATTTTGTAACCGTTAAGTCTATCAATTGTCAAAGATTTAATAAGCCTAAAAGAGCAAAACTTCAACAGGAAAGATAAAAAATTTTTTTAAATCAAATTCTAACGTTCTGTCAATTGTGACACGTCTTCCTGAGATCATGACTCATCCAGGGAAGTGAGATCATGACTCATCCATAATTAAAACTTTAGACTGAATTGTTTGTTAGAAGGATAGATAACATTATCAAATTTCGTCGCGGACGGCGTTCTTCAACGATAAGATAACTAGAGATTATGGAAGGAGTTCGCTCAAGAAAGAAGAGGTTCTCCTCCCAAGGGTACAGAGGTCATCACTTTTTCGTTTCCCAAATCTAAGTGCTCGCCTTCGAAGATTTCCAAAGGAATTTATTTAGACCTATATTTGGATTTATTATCCGACTGAACCGACGTTAAGAAACAGCTACAGGACAATTTATAAGGACTATATAGATTATAAGGAAACGATTACGAGAATTATCTTTCCAATCAAGCCAACAATTAAAAGACCCGAACTCTTATCAAAAAGATTGAGCCTAATCGACATTTTAAGAGGTAACCTTAGTCATGCGAATTCATTGCAAACTCTCTCTCCAACTGACGAAATTAGGCAAGACCTTAGGGCAGTGTTTTTCAACCAGGCTGCCGCGTCACCTTAGGTTGCCACGGCGCCACGATTGGGGTGTCGCAAAGTTTAACATCTTAAGTAATTTCCATGAAAATGCCTAAAGTGTAGTTCAAGATAATTCATTGTCAGTATTTCGACAAAATTCAATGGACTTAAATTTTGATTTTGAACACGTAGAAACATTATTTTTGCATTAAAATGCTACTTAAAACAGTCAATTTTTAAAATTTTTCTTCCCGGGAGGGAGTCCCCCTCCCCGGACCCCATCCCAGCATTGCGCATAATATTCGTTTTCGCGAAAGATTCATTTGTCTCCCCATTAAAGCCCCCCTTTTTCAGATTCTAGATCCGCCGCCGGTCAAGGGTGCCGCGATTTTTTATTTTTTTTAACCAGGGATGCCACTCAATGAAAAAGATTAAAAAACACTGTCTTAGGGAATGGCTATCGATAGATCTGTCGGTTTATTATCAAGGATCAAGTTAAGAGTTACAGCTTAACCAATAAGCGTTCCGGTGGCGTATTATAGTTTAATGAGGGACTAAGCAAATTTGAATTAGGGGACCCCATGTACAGTGTTGATTTCAGGCACTTTTTCTTTGAGGGGGTGTTTTGTGGAAATACTTTCTTAGAAAAAATTGGTTTGGGACTCCTGTTGGTGGGGGGCCCGTTACAGGCGATTGCCGTTTTTGCCCAGAGTTACGCGCTATTGAAGCGATGATTCATTCACCGTTAGCAGCCAAATTCAAAACTTTTCTCCAGCAACACGTGTACTTAAGCCTATACGAAACTTTATATCTGAATTATATGTTTTCCAGTGGTGTGCCGTCATTGGAAGCGGTGGAAGCGCCGCTTCCCCTGTATTTTCTAAAATATAAATTCACATTTGAAAGTACTTTGAATTAATTAAAATTAATATTTTATTATAACCACATTTTGTATCTTATTACAAATTTCTATACTACATGCGAAAAAAAACGATAAGATTGCTATTGTATATCCGAATATCAGTGGCGGAATGGAAGCGCTATATTGTCGAAATCGGGCCAGCTTCCAAGCAGCCAGATTATAGGCATTGGCGCAGGCGCTTTCCAGAGCACCAACCTCACCCGGTTTAGCCGGTGGAAGCTACACACGTATCACGCTTCCAACGTTTCTATCCCTTAGCCACTGGTAGGGAGCTATTTGACTAAGTGAATTGTTTAAGATTTAAATAGTAAGTGTCATTTTTATGTACATTTCAATGTTCATGTTATGTACGTTCATTATTCAACGTTATTTTTTTGTACAGTACGTTTCTTTGCAAAGTTATATTTAATTACAATTATATTGACAGATTTTCAGACATAAAAGCTTTAGAATTTTTATCAAATTTAGATGTTAATAATTTTAATATTATGAAAAACAATTTTTCCAAGCGTGTTTTAATTCTTTAAATTAAGTAATTTTATAGGAAATTTTTTGATTTATCTAAATTACGTAGCGAATCGCAATATTTACATTCGTGCCCAGACTGTATCCACAAGTAACTCTTAGACATAAAAAGTATTATAATTAATGACGATCCGAACAAAAACGTACTAAAAGAATTATGATTTAATATCATTAATTTTACGGTCCCATCTACTGGTGGTCTGCTGAGTGTAGTCTTTCGACCATGAAGCAAATTCATACATTGGCCAAGAACACTCGGTCGGAGGAAAAATTGTTCGTCGCTAGCGTTGCTTTCGATAGAAAAAGCTTTTAAATACGTCGATGGAGTGAACGACCAGCGACTTTTATGATAAAGTAATTAACGAATTTGCCGAAAAAAATCGCCGAATAGAGTTAGTTTATAAAAATAAAAAAAAACAAGTTTTTCTATTATTGTTTGTATCATGTCAATTTGTATTATGTATGTATTATTTGTATTTTAGAACTAAAATACATAAATTGTTTATTTTTGTCATTTCCAGTATTTGTTTAAAACAACAGGTAAAAGTAGTTTGTAGTCGGACACCCATTGTTTATATCAAACTGCCAAGCAGAAACTATAAATCGCGGAAGGAAGTCGTCCTATGATCGGTGGAAGATCGAATTCATCTTCGATTTTGACTTTTCTCGCGCTCCAGGTTACGCTTAATAACGAGGGACCAACCATTCGGGAAGCGTGATTGAGAGAGAACGACCAATCAAAATGGACGAAAGAAAAAACTGCGATTGATATAATCTCCGACAATCGAGGACACCTGGCACTTGGTTAACCTTCCGAATAACTAAAACGCCGTGTGCCAACGCGCAGAAAAAAAAAACAGTTTCTCGTCTATTGTGGCAACTTGTAACCCGTGCCACTTCGGACTTAGACCGTGTCCCCGAAGCCAACGGACGAACTTTCCCCGTGCCTTACAGACCATGGTCTGTACAAGAAGGTCAGGACATGCGTGACCTACTTCTTGAGCCGCCATTTTGGGATATTTTGAGTCGCATGTTTTAAGCAAACTTGTACGAGCAGTCAGTTTTACACGACATTAATTAAACTAAAATTGCTCCAGTGATTTTCAG
Organism: Centruroides vittatus; assembly: GCF_030686945.1. Classification (NCBI taxonomy): domain Eukaryota; kingdom Metazoa; phylum Arthropoda; class Arachnida; order Scorpiones; family Buthidae; genus Centruroides; species Centruroides vittatus. Next base: position 6,667,440 of record NW_027122385.1, read on the forward strand.
TCAAAATTATAATAATAATTTCGGATGATTATTAAACCCCAATTTTACGCAACTTTTCGATCAAATAGTTTAAAAGAAACAATCATCCACATCATTTGCTGTCGTGAAGGAAACTAATTAAATAGGTGCTAAAACTGATGCAGTTACATATATAAGCACTTCGTAAAGTAATGCAACAACATAAGTTATCCAAAATTTTATTTTAAAGCATTTACCAATACAATATTAATGCATTAAAAAATAAATACTGGACTAACGTTTAATTAATGAACATTTTTTACTTTACAAAGGCTTAAACGTCATATTTTCCTAATTACATAAAATCTAATCAAAAAGGATAATATTAAACACAATTTGATGATATTTTTAACAGAGCTTATCTGAGATATAACTTCTTTCTCTGTAAACACACAAGATACAAATATAATAAAACACCATTTTCGGAAGTCAGCAGAAGTACGCATAAATGAGCTTTTGCTTCCATACAGTTTTTTTACATTCAAAGTACTGTTCGTATCTCTGGCAAAAATATGTAATCTCACTGACAGAAAAGTTGAGATTAACAGTTCAAACTGAGATTCTTCGAAATAAAGCTAAACAACAAATAATTTAATGTGAGCTCACGTATACATCTCAAAGACAGTACCTATAGAAAAATACATAATATACACTATCCTCACATAGTTTAGAATGTTCAGTTGGCTGCTACTTATCCCGTCTGCAGTTCTGCACCTATTTCGCTTTCCTCTGTTTATATGCAGGAAATATAAACAATCGAAGGTCGGTAGACTTACTTTTACAATTAGGTGCCACAGAATAATTCATTGTTTAACGTTTTAAGTATGTATATACGTAATAATAGTCGACTCGTGCAGGAACCACGTGTGGTGATCTCTATCGATATGCCCCAACATGGCTGCTGCCGCATAGAATCACGGGAGCGTGTCCTGACCTTCTTATACAGACCTGTCAACGCTAATGTCCCGAGGCCACCTTCGATCGACCATCGAAGAACTACATCGACGCCCGGGACGTCCGAACGGTTGATTGTCCTAAAGCAAACTATTTTGTACATAGTGTATGTTTATTTTATGTTAAAATAAACGGTTTTTGTCAGATACTTGTCGTCTTTCTCTTCCGCCACCACGCATGTACGAATGGACCCTAGACCATTACTGACGCGCAATTAACTGATTGCCCCTGAAAGTCGGCTTCTTACAGAAACAGCTTTCCTATCATCAAATGTCACGGCACGCCACTGATGTTTTCTTCTGTTTAAAATACTACTTAATTGTGTGGATTCCGAGTTGCCATCCGGGTAAAGGAAATGCTCTGACAAATGAACGTTATTTTGTTCGCGTAATATTTGGGCCAACACGTTTTATAAATCTAATATTTTAAGTGTGTATATTTTTAGATTTAAAGAAGTCACAGAATATCGTTAAAAATTTGACATCCGAAGGAAACCGCTTACTTATACAGTTTTTAAAACCACCATTAGTCAACTGATTTTCTTCCTAAGCAATTACAGCAGGAAATTTAAAATTTCGGGACGGATCAATTTTCGAATTTAAATTCAAAACTGTTTACAGTCAAAATTTGTCGGTCAATAAAGAGCGTAATTTAAATTTCCTAAAGTTAAATGGATGGGAAAATCGGTTAGAAATCGTTTAACTGTCTATACTGGATTCAAACTTTACGAGTTTCATTTATAATTTTATGCAAAAAGTTTGAGAAAGACGATAAATGATGCTAATTTAGGAAAATGGAAAGGAGAAGGACGCGAAAGAGAAAAAGGGGGCGAAATGAAAAATAAAAATTCGGTTTAAATGGATCGGGCGATCATTTGCCAACGGTTTATTATGGTTTATTCTAAAAGTAAGTCTTGCATTAAAAGTAGTGCTCTACTACAGATTGCTAAGCTTGGCTAAGCGGTTCCGTTCCCCGAATACTGATAGTTCGATCGTAGGTTCGAGCACAGCCAGGACGGGCTGGCCACGAGGAGTTTTCTGGATTTTCTCAGCGGCATTAACGCGTAAACATGAGCCAGTTATCTCTGAAGAACTTCCAGAAGGCATTTCCCCTGGCTCTCCGCGAGTAATTCCGTACGGTCGAGCAGAAAGCTTCGGCCGGCTCTTCGAAGAACAAGCGACCACGCAATAACCTCCATATTAACCCGGATACAAGAAATAGATAAATTCCTAAGGTGACAATTTAGTACCGAAAATCGTTTTAACAATTCTAAATAAATAAATTTGAAATTAAAAAAAAATTAGAGATTAAAATTAAAATTCTTTAATTCTTAAAATTATCGAAGGATGCGAATCATAGACGGCGCGCATAGTCTTCCATGATGGCGTCCTTTCCGCACGTTGGTATGTACTTATCGATTTTGTATTATATTCAGGGAAATTTTCTTACTTCTAATTTACTTTTGACCTAGCAATATTGTAAATAATTCAGGCACTTGTGCAGTTTAGGGGATACGGCTATTTGAGAGGTTTTCTTTTATAAAAATTAATCATTTCTAGACTAATTTGACTCAATCATGTCCGAAACACGTATAATTTGTTGGAAATTAGCGATATAAAATATGCTACAAACAAAATATTCTCGGAATACTTACCGAGTGTACCCGTTCGAAGAAGCCATTGCTTAAGCTTGTTTTCGTCGCGGAGCGGCACATCGGAAGAGCGGACGCGTACGAAGAGTTTCACGTGACGTGTCGGTGCTGTTCGGTCACGTGACTACTAGTGATGTAACGAGTAGTATATTCGGACAAACTATTTGGCTTGATTAACGCACGTACGAAAATTGGCGCGTAAACCGCATTATGGCAAAGATCGCGCACCCTGCTCTCTGTTGGCCCGCTGTCACTGCGATTTTTTCTTCCACTAGGTCTAAAATTATTTAAATTAATTAATTAAATTATAATTATTAAAGTTAATATGATAAGGCGCCTAACGTCTACCTCTAGTGCCAAATTGGTTTATAATTTATGTAATAGCCGTAAATAGCCCGATATGATTCGGCAGTTGTTGGTATTTAGATGTAAGTTATAACTTATAAGTTATTTTATTTGCAATCGATCTTTTTAACTCTTTAAAATTTTGTTTTTACTACGTATTTGTAGACTGAATATGCTTTAGTGGGGACATATGGTCTAGTTTCTCCCCAGTTGTGGAACAGTTCAAATATATTATTGGGGGTTTCTATTTGTGAAGTTTTGTGATATTTTGTTGCTATTGTTTTTGTCAATATTTTTAAAATTAACATGATTTCAAATGTTATCTTTTGCATATAATGAGAAATGCTCATTCTTTGCTTTATACAGGGTGGGCCAGCGAAAACGAAACGGCAGAGTGTTCGTGTTCGTCCAAGCAAAGCGCTCGGACAGGTCGATTTGACTCTCGAGGGGACATCTTTTGCAATAAAGTTTTTGCGATTCTGAATACAACAGACAACAAAAAATTTTAAAAACTCATTTATTTTGTATTAACTAAACAAGCATTTATTTCGAAAAAAATGTTTGTTTAGTTAATATTCAGAATCGCAAAAACTTTATGGCAAAAGATGTCCCCTCGAGAGTAAAATCGACCTGTCCGAGCGCTTTGCTTGGACGAACACGAACACTCTGCCGTTTCGTTTTCGCTGGCCCACCCTGTATATGTGACCGTAGGGCCGGTATCTCTTTGATACCGCGTCAGGATGACACCACTGTATCCTTAGAGCCGCCGCAAACTAGCACTTTGCGAGAGCAAAATGCTAGCAAACGTGCCCTAGCACAACCGATGACGTCAAAGGCTCCGCCCCTCTCTTCTTGCTCACGTGGTTTTTCCTTTGCTAGAGTACCGATACGAGAGTACTCTCGCTGTTCACAGAATTCAACAACGAGAGCATTACGCTAGCAAGAGAGAGCAGCGGAAAATGGATGACTACATAAACATGCTACACGTCGAAAAAGAAATAATAGAATTTTATCGATGTACGTAAATTACATGATTAATACATTCAGTATTGAAAAGAAAATGGTATAAACGTTGTATATTAAAATAGTTATTTATAAATAGGCTTAAGCCTAGTTAAGCTTAACTAATAGGCATATTTTTCCCATTCTGTTTCAAAGTTCGGAACGAAAACTGACAGATAGTTTTCGTTCCGTCAGTTATTATAACGGAACCTGACAAGTATAGGTTATAATAAAATCTTTGTTCTATAGCCAATCCACATCTGGATTCCACGTCATGTGGACTAGTTACGCGAGCAAACGTTGTGTAGTTTGCGGCTGCTTCGTGCTCGAGTAGCTTACCTAGCAAAAATGGCCCATAGCATCATGGGAAAAAAGGCGGGGCTTAGTAGCGCGACCGAGAGTACGCTAGCTCTCGCTTCCTGTAGTTTGCGGCGGCTCTTAGATTGATACAGAGAATTGTAAAATCGGGCGAGCGGTTACGTATGGGTTAGACCCGGAATGAAGCAAGTGGAGAGGATGACGAAGGAACGCACTCGGAGATATATATATATATATATATTTATATATAAAATATATCCGTTTATTTTCCCATATATCCAATTAGATACAAAACGGTTACTTTACAGAGAGATTGATAAGATACATGACTCACGATCGCGAGCGTAAATTCTACACAGATTAGAGAGAGGGAGCTTACAGATATTCGCGGGTAGGATAAATACCTTTGAATATATGCTGATCGTATCGGCGAACGTCTGATAGATGATACACTGAAATCTAGAATCGAAGATATTGTAAGTGTAGATTAATCCAATTGTCCTAGATTTCAATCCAATTGTACGCTAGTCCGACGAGGATGAACAGAGGAGGAGGAGCTTGACGGCAATAGATAAATCCGAACGGGGACACACACACAGTCAAGTGACAACTTCTGCTGTCTTACTCATTGTACTGTACACCCTTTTTATATGGAGAGGTGTTTTGCAGGCCCTTCCTTGATTTCGTCAGAGGAGATGATCTTCATGGACCAATAGAGTGATGAGTGACATAGTCGTAACACAGAAATTTTACTCATCTTAATAAGGAACTCAACTCGTGGGAATCGAGTTTAAACCGATCTTATCAGAAAGTTTTATCAGTTGATTTCCCATTAACTAACCCTTTTTGGTCTACTTCGTTCCGTTTTTGTATAAAATATAGTTAAATATTTTAATTAATATTATATAAAGGTGTTAAAGTTTACAATATAAAGATCCCGATCTTCACATATATAAAATAAATTACAGTCAAACCTGTTTTTATGCGGGGGATAGGGACCGCATAAAAGAGAATGCATTAAAAAAATCCCGCGAAACTTCACGAGTGGCTATAAAAAATAGTTTCCGCAACACAATTAAAAATGTATTTTTTTATGCGGTGAATAGGGACCGCATAAAAAAAGTCTCACGTAGAAAATAACTCGAAACCGTACGAAATAACTAGGAATTGCTTTTTTAACTCCTTGGGCCTTTTTCTGCAACACCTAATGGGGAAAAAATCCTCTAAGAATTTTAATTTTTATACTTATTTTCACTTAAATACGAATCTAACGTTAAAAAGTTAAAAATAATCGTTAAATAATGATTTTATTTGATAAATATAGCTGCAGGAAGTGTTATTTCATTTAACAAGGCGTGAAATTTCACACCTGCAGTCTAAAGCTGGAGGGGAGCTAACTTACCGCATCTGTTCAAATATAACATAATATTTATGGTTTTTATGCTATTAAAATAAGAGGGGACCGAAATAAACGTATGAGAAAAAAATTTTACTGAATAAAAAATGAAAAAACCTGCTGATGTCATAGAAAACAACAAATAGAGTTTTTAAAAATTTTACAGGAGTCAATTATGTTCCAATTTGATTGAAATTTTCATATACCGCACAAAACAAATCGCACAAATAAAAATCGCACAGAAAAAGACCGCACAAAAACAGATTTGACTGTATACTATATTAGTTACTCATCTTCTAGGAATAGATAAATAATTCTTTCATTAAATACGATAAGTTTCAATAAAACGTTTCGTAAATCATTTTGAAATATCGTAAAGAATATAAAAATATACGCGAATACGAATATAACATAATTAACTAAACAATAACATTAATGCCCGATACATTCTAACCTACACGCCATCAATGCCATAAGATAAAGAGGCTAGATAAAGGCTATAATATTATTTAATTACGAAATAATTTAATACTACAGTTAGATGCTATTTCTTATTAACTTTAATAATTATAGTTTAATGTTCAACATTAATAAAAGTTACCAAAATGATTAATTTACTGTGTTTTTGTTATTTCTTACTCCTGTTTTTGGGTATTCGGTATTCGGCCGAATAGTGAGTGAAAAATAGGCCGAATAGGCCGAATACCGAGTAGTAACCGAATATTCGTTACATTACTAGTGACTACTCATCTCTGACGTTTCCTGATAACTTTCTCTTTTTGCGAAGAATTCGCTGAACTTTGGAGACATCACGTGATAGATCATAATATACTATAGTATTTTTATTGTAATTAGAAACGATTTATTATTATTATTGACTATATGAAACAACAAAAGTAAAACCGCTGGCTAACGACGACAATTCTATCGTGATGTACAGTACAGTATATATTATGATGATAAATATTAGTCAGATGCAACATAAGATGTTTAATGTCTTGTAAATAAATATAAATTTTGCTTAAGATATGAAAGAGATTAGGCCATTTAAAAGCAGAATAGAATTATTAGTTATTTATCGAATTATCATACGTTGTTATATGTTGATTTTAATCCATATTTAAAATGAAATGATGTTTTAATATTTCTGTTAACAATGTCTCCAAAGTTCAACAAATTCTTCCGCAAAGAAGTTATTAGGAAACACGTCAGAGATGAGTAGTCACGTGACCGAACAGCACCGACACAAGTCACGTGAAACTCTTCGTACGCGTCCGCTTTTCCCATGTGCCGCTCCGCGACGAAAACAAGCTTAAGCAGTGGCGTCTTCTAACGGGTACACTCGGTAAGTATTCCGATAATACTTTGTTTGTAGCATATTTTATATCGCTAATTTCCAACAAATTATACGTGGGTAATTGTGCATATTAAGGGAATATGAATTTTTTTAATTATGTTATATTAAAAAGAATGTATATTTAATAGTCGTTCGGAAAACGCATAACGTTTTTCCGTCCGACCCGTATATAAAGAGCTATAAACAAAGAATCATAGGACTACTTACCGATTGTGCCCCGTTCGAGACGCCATTACTTAAGCTTGCCGTCGTCGTGGAGGTGCACACTGGACGGCGGATGCACGCGAAGCGTATCACGTATCATGACCCAATTTCAACGTCACCCAGTCACGTGACTAGGTCTCTGACGCGTTTCCGGCAGCTTTTCTTCTCGCGGAATAATCCGTTCTCTTTGCACTAACACGTCATAGAGCAAACCACGTCTTATTATTAACACGTGATTAACTCTTGTCACTTAGAACAGCTCGCGGGCTACAGTTTGACAGCTTTGCCTAGTTACGCTTTTCTAACATCGTAACGTTCTATATCCAAATCCCAGTTAATATTTGACATCGACGATTTATTTTTCGATGTTAACTCCGTAAAAACAGAACAAATGAAATAATAAATAATCGAATTACTTTAAAATTCAGATTAAATGCTATAAAACTATAAATTCAATATCTACATTTACAAACATATATGTCTTATATAACTAATCTCTCTAATTTTAAAATCTAAAGTTATATGACAATAATTAGTATTGATCGCATATTTTACATACAGTAACTTATATATTATTGTTAAATAACTTTGCATTTTAAAATTAGAAATAAAACATGCATGTTTGTAAATTTAGATAATACATTTATAACTATAAGCATTTAATCTAAATTTTAAAGTAATTCGGTTATAATGTTAAATTAATGAGAAATATAGGTAAAACAAAAGGCACAGTAGTGCATTCATTAGAATAAAGAAAAGTTTGTACAACAAAATATGATCTTAATCGTCTTTAAAAGATGCGTTTGTCAGCAGATTTCGATCGTTGGTATACCTAAGGGTTTACCAACGGTGACACTAAGGGTTTAAATTACAAAAAACCTGTAGCTTTTAACACTAACAAGTAAGTAGCATACAAAAATAATTCAGCATTAAAAGAAATTGGAAGTAACGCCATCAACAAAAAATTGTCAACCGAAAGTGAACTGTTGGAGTGTCTTTTAATATTAATAAAATGTAGTTAATAATTACGCTAAAAGTATACAAACTATATTAAATTTGTAATATTTACTAAAACTGTTAATCAGGATTAATAGCAATCAAATGTCATACTATTTTATATTAGTTTAACACAAAAAACAAATTTTTAGTAGTGAAAGGGTCGTGGAGGAAGACAACGATATTACATTTACAGAGAAGAATAAGGAATAAACTCAAATAAATGTTATATGAAAGATTATATATATATATATACACTACTTTTAACAATAAAATATAATATAAAAGTAATAATAGAATAAATATAAAAAAATAATCGAAACGTAATAAGTAATTACATTTTATTGGATGTATTTAACTGGAAAGTAATTACATTCACAAATTATTAGATGGGCAACTATTTACGTAATATTTTTCAACAAAACAAAATAAATAAATAAAGAACTTGTTGACATGGTGCACATTTAACAAATCAAAGAGTTTGGCAATTATCTTAACACAATTTAAACTGTTAGTGTCTAAAAATATGTTTTACGTTTTTTACGTATGAGTCTAGAAGCAAAACCATCCATATTTAATCAAATTATTAAATATTGGTGCAGATAATTGATGAAAAGCGAATGTGATTTTATTATGCCCTTTTTCATCGAAGAAGCATTACAAAATAATTGTATATCGTTTAAAATTTCTTTAGCTAACAGTTTTACTTGTCTATGAAATCCAATATCTAAAGATGGACGTACACTTTGGTGGAATACTTCGCATGAATTTTGATTTATAGATGTTTGAAATACTGTGTTATAAATATTAATATTTGTTTGCCCACTCCACGAGTCAATCATTAATAATGAGTTTTCTGTTATATTTGAAGCTAATATATCTTTTACATAGTTTGTAATAATTACTATAGTAGCTGTAACAGTAACGTTTGGGGCATTAAACAGCAGCGATCTTTGAATTCTAGGTCCGAAGGTTCCGTGATCCTCTTTAAGCAAATAAATACATTACCTACAACTCGTCCGTTAGCATTAATTAAATATTAAACAGTGTAGGAATGCGTAATTTTATTACTTGGAGAATGTGCAAATCAAATAGTATTTTATCTCCTTTATACGAAAGTGTTCTTGGTGAAATCATTTCGTATGAAAAAACCACACTGATCTGTATTGAATATAAGGTTACGCGAATAAGATGGCAATAAATTGTTTACTGTGGTTTGAAATTTGCGCCGCTTTTATTAAAATATCCTTTTCGTTTACTCTATTTTATTTACAAGTTTTGTAGTTTTACGAGATACTGATCTGTATTCTTTTTTAAATTTAGCATCCCAGGAATCACTAGCTGTAAACTTAATTATATTCTTATCAGCTTTTTCATAATTATTTGAATATCCTGATTCACAGTCGGTGTTTGCGTTATCGACTTTTTTTTCTTTAAGCAGACAAGTGTTTTTTTCGTCGGAAATAACTTTAATCAAATTATTGTCTTCCATCCGACAAAATTCTTCGTCATCTCTACTTACATAATTACTTAAAATATCACTAAATGCATTAAAAGCATTTTAGCTCCTGTTTATCAATGTCCAAAATAAAAGGCATATAAATCTCTTCTGTAGACCAGACATTACCACATAAACGTTTAAATTCTGTTATAATATTTTGAATATTTACATTTAAGTCTTCTCCCATTGTCGAAAATTCTAGAATTTATTCTAAATTTAATATCGTTATCTTCCTCCACGACCCTTTCACTACTAAAAATTTGCTTTTTTTATGTTAAATTAATATAAAATAGTATGACATTTGATTGCTATTAACCCTGATTAATAGTTTTAGTGAATATTACAAATTTAATATGGTGTTTGTATACTTTTAGCGTAATTATTAACTAAATTTGATTAATATTTATTAAAAGACACTTCAACAGTTTCCTGTGAAATGTATTTAAAGAGTGAATAACAACCTTTTTAGATATCTACTCAGATTCTTAATGTTTAAATTTAACAAAAACGTTTACTTAGTAAAAATTTTGTGCTGGAGATCTACAAAGTTTTGTTTTATATTTTTTAGAAATGCATTCTTTATCTTCAAACTTCCCATTATATTTTGCCCGACTGTTTCAGTCGTGATATAAACTTGGAATGAAAGATGGATCATCGCTAAACACGTTCAAATAAGTCCTAAAAACAGTTAATTATTAACTATTTACTTGCTGGTATCGCAGCCTCAATACTTTTCTAAAAAGTTACTCTTTAAAAAGAGAGCTAATTTCTAGAATAAAAAGTATAATTTTGACAGCCGCGTTTTTGGGCCAAATCTCAAATTACGAAAAGCAAACTAATAAACTAATACATAATTTAATTGGGACAACTTTTCGCTTAATTGGGAAGGTAGCGGAAAAGGAATTTAGCAATTTTTGATATATTTTAGGGAACTTCCGAAAATAATGCTACACTGCGATCGCTAATGTGTAGGCCTAACAGTTGGCAAAGACAAAGAAATTTTGTCTTTCGCTTGAACTGTTCGGTTTTTCCGGAGGGGGTTAGCATAGCGGGACGTATCCCGTCTGAGGACGACTCGAATTCGAGCTCATTGTTTGCAGTGGCATAATTCAGAATAATTGCTAATATATAAACTAATGATTTTACAAGTCTAATTATCTAATTACAGTCGCTATTCGAAAGTAGTCGTATTATCCACTGAGAATTCTTTTATCTTTTGCTGAATAAAACTCCATATTTTTAATGAAGAAATATTTATCCAATTGTGGTTATGAAGAAATGTAAACGATCAGTTTTAAATTAAAAGCTTATACATAAAAACAACATATACATTAATTATTTAATAAAACGATTCATTCGATTTTTATAATAAATCGAATGTATAGTCTTATTAATTAAATAACTAATATCAATCAATCAATCAAGTTTATTAGCGTAGTAGGCATTAGCCTGTTACAAGGGGGGTTAAAAATACATTTTTTAGGATAACATAATCTACAATTTTAGGTATCCTTTAACATTGTATACCTTTTCAATTTATTAATTAGCCATAAGGCTTAATTAACTATTAACACATTGCCTTAATAACCTATTGACAATATTATACAGCCCATAAATGTCATTACTATTGACTTTATCTAGTTTTCTATACATATCAATTTCCGTCTTTTGGTTATGACTTTGATCCTTGATAATATTTAAATCTTGTTCTTCCTTCTCGTTACATCCGTAGATTAAGTGTAGTTTTGATAATTTTTTTCCACACTTGGAGCAGGTACATTGATTATATTCTATGTATTTATTTATAGTAACTAGACCTTTTTGATTAAGTCTTAACTGAATGAAAAACTTTTTAACATTAAATGGGAGATTTGAAAGCATATAGTTGTTGATATAAGGGTAGTTAAGGATTATATTATAGTGTGAGTTATTTCTTCTTTTTCTTATATCTTCATTATCCTGGCTTATTGAATATTCCATGGCTTTATATAGTAATTGACTGATTCGTTGGTCATTATTTTTGAGATACTCAAATACTAGTTCTATCGAAAATCCGTAAGCATTAAAAATCTTCGATAATTGAGTTATCCAATTCCGTTGAATGTTTATATTTCTAGATCTATTGTATAATAAGTACATTAGTTTAGATGACAAATCTTCTGCATTAATTATTTTTTGAAGCCAATTAATATATCTTTTTACCGGAATAGTATTAAGTTTGAATCTCTTAAGTTCCTTAAATAACTAATAAAAGTTATTCGAAGATTTATAAAAATTGTTTTAATAAAATTTATTTAGTAAATACAGTAAATTAATACAACAGCGAGTCAATAAATAAATAAACAGCTGAAAAACCATCATATTGCTTTTGGCTGGTTATTTGTCATCCTTAAATCTAAAAACTTTTATTGCCATTTTCATACATATATCCATATATATATATATCATTAACGTCATATTAAGCATCATAAACAATAAATTAATAATGAAGATAAAATGAAATATGTGGTATATACTGTTTAAGAATAGAGATAATACAGCACATAGCTGTAACGGAGAATTTAGAATCAATAATAATATCAAAGAAGTAACTGACAATAAATAATGACGCTGGATGATAAATTTAAACTAGAATGTTCACAAACACTTCCGATATGACCAGATTTATTGGTGCATCTAAGAAATTGTGTAATTATCTTAAAAATATAGCAAAACAATAAATTATAAGGTCTGTATAGACCCGAAGATTACATTCGGAATAGTTATTTGGGAATGCGCTCCTAATTACAAGAAACAAACAGTATAAATATTATTGAATAATTTGCGCCATTATGATTCTGTGTCTGCCTATTATCTACAAGGATATCGACAGATCGGGTTACGTTAAGCAACTTTCCTTAGCCATATACAGTAGACTACTATTATAACTATTACTCCTTTCCGCCTTCTGATTTTTCTCCTTTGCATCAAGAGGAAACGTCTGCAATTATTTTGAAACAGTTTAATGATTGAACCTTGATAATTCTAAATCGAAAAAAATGAAGTTAATTTATAAATAACATATTACTTCTTTTTGATAATTTTTGTGGATAACCTTTTCATCAGTTCAGATTTGAAAAAATTTAAATCTTCGTATCAATTCAAGAATGTCGATTATAACTAATGTCAACACAATAAAATATATCTGCTTTATTTAAGTTAATCTAAAAACAGTTTTTCTCAACCAAGTCCATTATTAAATAATACACGACTAGACATTGTTTGGAAATAAAATAAAATATTTTAAGTCTCTATGTAGTGTTGTCACACATCTTACATACAGTAATTTATATATTACTGTCATATAACTTTAGATTTTAAAATTAGAGAGATTAGTTATATAAGACATATATGTTTGTAAATGTAGATATTAAATTTATAGTTTTATAGCATTTAATCTGAATTTTAAAGTAATTCGATTATTTATTATTTCATTTGTTCTGTTTTTACGGAGTTAACATCGAAAAATAAATCGTCGATGTCAAATATTAACTGGGATTTGGATATAGAACGTTACGATGTTAGAAAAGCGTAACTAGGCAAAGCTGTCAAACTGTAGCCCGCGAGCTGTTCTAAGTGACAAGAGTTAATCACGTGTTAATAATAAGACGTGGTTTGCTCTATGACGTGTTAGTGCAAAGAGAACGGATTATTCCGCGAGAAGAAAAGCTGCCGGAAACGCGTCAGAGACCTAGTCACGTGACTGAGTGACGTTGAAATTGGGTCACGTGATACGCTTCGCGTGCATCCGCCGTCCAGTGTGCACCTCCACGACGACGGCAAGCTTAAGTAATGGCGTCTCGAACGGGGCACAATCGGTAAGTAGTCCTATGATTTTTTGTTTATAGCTCTTTATATACGGGTCGGACGGAAAAACGTTATGCGTTTTCCGAACGACTATTAAATATACATTCTTTTTAATATAACATAATTTAAAAAATTCATATTCCCTTAATATGCACAATTACCTATACGTGTTTTGGACATTATACGTGTTTTGAGTCAAGTTAGTCTAGAAATGATTAATTTTTATAAAAGAAAATCTCTCAAATAGCCGTACCCCCTAAACTGCAGAAGTTCCATAATTCACCGGACTTTAAATATAATTTTGAGTGAAAGGAATTCGAGGAAATTGTCACAAACTTTCGACGTTAACATCGAAAGTTTGTGACCATTTCCAACTCGTGTTAGGCTTAACGTTAATGTCGTGAACTGTTTTCTCGGCTCGTTATATTTTTCTTTGTTGTTTTTACTCATTTTGGGGAGTTCGTTGTGTTAAAAGGTCAAAAAACCACGAGTCGTTACAGCGTGATTGGCTGCGACTGTGCGACCTCTGGTGGTGGATGCGATTACGCTTCGTTTTAGTTTCCATAATTACAGTTTCTAGTTACATATTTCCAATGGCGGAACCGTTGTTAACGTTTGTGATTTATGGGATAGAAAGTTTATCAAAAGAAAAAATCTGTATACTCATAAAAGAAATATTCATACAGGGTTCCTACGCACCTGGAAAGTCAGGGATTTTCATTAGTTTCGGAAAAAGTCATGGAAAGTCAGGGAATTTGTCTCCTTAACTGCCTTGTTGATTTCGTTTGCTGAATATGGCTGACTAAGCGTAGTCATCTGCAGGCGCAAGAAGTAATGCTGCAATCCTTAATAAGAAAATATACCAGAATCCGTTTTGAATCTGAAATGGCTCTTTTCACCGTTCTGAAGCCATATAATTTTACAGTTGTGGATTAATAACAGGATAAACTACTATTATGTAATAGTGTTTAATTTTTAATTTTAATAATTCAGCGATTATAAAAAGACGAATTTGTTAATTAGAATAAAAAATAATTAATTAAAAATTAGTTTACAAACTTTTAAAACTTGAAATCGTAATTTATTAGATTGTTCAGTTCAAAATAGCTAAATAGATCAGTAAAAATCCGTGATTTAATTGTTTTTCACGTTTAAAACATTACTGTACAGCATAAACAATTATAAATAGCTACCCGACATTTACAGTAAAATGTTGGCGCCGACTAGTAGTTTTTTACATTTGTTGTTACAACTTTCCTTGAAAAGAACTGTACTGCAAGCATATTTTACCCCCCCTCTGTCGTTAATTTCCGCAACTTCGACACATGGTTTAATAATTAGTTTAACAGAAATGATGTCGGGTAACAAATATCCACTGATTTTGGCAAATTTAGTCATCATACTTGTAATAGATATACTGTAGTTATCGTTTTGAAAATCAATTAGGTAATCCGATAGTTTAACCAATGTTAACTTGCTTATAATTAATTATAAATTTAAAAAGCTGGTAAATTTTAAAAAAATTAATTAAATTACTAAAAAATTAAAATAAATTTGATTAACTTTTGTGCGAAACAACAACGAAACAATTTTTATAGTTATGTTGCAAAAGAAAAAGATTTGTAGTTACGATTCTACTGAACTTCTATATTTTATTACCATATAATTGTAATTTCGTTTGATGTTTATTTCTGTACACTCAAACCTGTTTTTGTGCGGTATATGAAAATTTCAATCAAATTGGAACACAATTGACTTCTGTAAAATTTTTAAAAACTCTATTGGATGTTTTCTACATCAGCAAGTTTTTTCATTTTTTATTAAGTAAAATTTTTTCTCTTACCTTTTTTTCGGTCCCCTCGTATTTTAGTAGTATAAAAATCAGAAATATTGTGTTAAATGTAGACTGCAGGTGTGAAATTTCACGCCTTGTTAAATGAAAGAATAACACTTCCTGCAGTTATATTTATCAAATAAAAGTATTTTTTAACGAATATTTTTAACTTTTTATATAGTTTTTCTGTAAAACCACTTTTTGGGAGGGTGTTTATTTCGCGGGAATTATTTCCCGGCAAATTTTTTTAATGTTAGATTCGTATTTAAGTGGAAATAATTAATATAAAAAGTAAACTTCTTAGAGGATTTTTCCCTCATTAGGGATTGCAGAAAAAGGCCCGAGGAGTTAAAAAAGCAATTTCTAGTTATTTCGTACGATTTTGAGTTATTTTCCACGTGAGACTTTTTTTATGTGGTCCCTATCTACCGCACAAAAACAGGTTTGAGTGTATTTATTTTATTTTATTTAAATTCTATACATTTTAAGAATCCTAATTTTCGTAATACTATGACGTCATAGGAATACAAGTCTCACTAAAATAGAAAAACGTAAAAAAATTAAATTATTAGATGAAAAAAAGGAATGAGTAAAAATTTTTTTATAGAAACTTGAGAAATAGTCAAGACAGTGCAGCTCTCAAGATCGATCATTTGGATTGGAGTTGAATTTTCCATTGTTTGAAAAGACAATGAATACTTCTGTGAACTCGGATTATTCGATTGACGTAAGTAAATCGGAGAATCCATTAGATCCCCATCATAAAGCGTGGGTGATGGTCCGAAACCAATCCAGGGAACGATCGAGGGCTACCTTTTCCTTCCACAAATTAACAGTTGCCTTTCAAAAGGAGGACTTTTCTAACTCGGGAAAAACACGAGTGATATACGTTAGTGCTAGACATCAAACAGAAATCAAATGAACTTTCTTTTCCGGATTGTTCACTGAAAATTGCTCAGGATTCCACTACTGCCACTATGAACTTAAGACGAGAAACGAAGACAACTTTAGCTATATTGTAAGCATTTTTACAATAAACGGATTAAATGGTAAAGAGGTGTCTTCGTCCATCTGTACCATGCTTTCCACAACTTATTAGTCCCTCGACTTTCCTGACGTTGGGAGAATTAGCTTTATCTCCTTTATTTTCCCAAAGGGAAAGAGTCGTCATATCTCACAAGCGAAACGCGAAGTTTCAAATCTTATGTTCTAATTGATGTTTGAAATTATGTTAAACCTGAGGAAGGCTATTTAAGATTGCTGAAAACATTAGTTCATTTATTAAAATTTGCTATAAAAGTGAGAAAGATGGTTTGTGATATGATTTGCAATAATTATAAGATTTGTAATTAAGGGTTAAAATAGATAAATTTTGTCTGCATTCTTAAGAAAATTTTATGCAAAGACAAAATTTAATGCGAAATTAAATAATAAATAAAAATTATTAAAAATAGTTATTAAAATTCTGGCCTTTACACAAACCAAAATCAAAATGGCGGCAACGAAACATTTTTTTTTCTTTTAATGAGTTGCCAATTCAGCTAATGTTTTGCTAGATTTAGTGGATTTGTTAGAGAAGAGCTATAGTAAAAACTTACACCTATCCCTCTTTATATACAATCTATTTTTATGCCATTTTGAAATAATGTGGTTGACAAAAGAAAACTATTTCTTTTTTTACATGATCGATTTTTTTTTTATGAGGGAACAAATGCTTTATTTGAAAATTTTTAAATTTAACTTTTTGTTAAAATTATGTTGCTGTTTAAAAAAGTTACTCTTTTTGTTGAAAGATTTTAAAATTATGTGTTTCTAAGTCAAGAGTTCATTTTAAGTACAGTACAGTACTATTTGTATATCAAAGAATACTGTTTGTTGATTTTATGCTATCTTGTATTTACTAGATTCACATACAAATAATATTGATAAATGATGATAAAATAAAAAGCTCATGTTTCAATTTGTAAATTGCTTATTTTTTCATTACATTGAAGTTGTGGATTCTATCATACATTTTTCTACAGGATGTATGCATACTGTATTTTTTTAATGTGGCAGTCTTTGAAACATACAACTAGGCAAAAAGAGGGATAGATATACTCGATGTTCGCAGTAAATAAAATGCTGTTTTATTATGTCAATATTCCACACCGTAAGAAATGTGAGGGTCAGGGAATTTGGACAAAGTTGGTCGGGGAAAGTCAGGGAATTCAGAACAAAAATTTGAGTAGGAACCCTGTTCATTGCATAAATGTCCTGCAAAGCATATCCGAAGCAGGATTAATTAAAATAGGAGTACCTCAAGCCCGTAGAATTTAATGCTACAGGTCGGGGGAGTGCTCCATTAAATGTTAAAAAGAAAATGTAGTATAAATGTCGATGTATTAACACCCTGTAATATTAATTGTGGTTTATGTGACAATAAATTCATAAGTTACAACGATTTACGTGACCATTTAAGTCTGTCCCATGAGATTGTGGCCATGTGCCTTATTTTGTATACTGTAGTATATATTACTCTTAGTATTTATTCCATTTTCTTCCTCTTTGTTAGTTCTTTTGTCTATCTTTTCCTAGAAACTTCTGTCTTCCCTAACCCTTCCCTGTTCAAATGGTGGTGACTTAATTAAAAGACAAAGAAAAGGTGGTAGCCTGAGGGCTAAGTGTAGGACAAGAGGTCACTTTTTGACTGGGACGTTGAAGAGATAGGACGTGTTGTGAAGACCTCCAGGTTGTTCTGGCATCGACTGGAGGACAAAGGAGACGATAAGCCTAAGCTAGCATTCGAGAGGAATCTGAAATATATCCCAATATAGGAACCTCGAGAAGCTAATTGAGAGGATCGGAGAGACGTCCACAATCAACAATGCAGAAAGTTAATAATCTAGCATTCGCCACCATCATTTCAAGATCGTCGACACTGTGGGTACCCATTCTTTTCTGTCATTATATATCCAACTTTCCTATTGTCTATCTTTTCTTCTCTCGTTTTTTTATTTGTATAAGTAATTTTAAGTATTTAGTCTTAGTTCCTTATTTTTGTAACGCGGTGAATATTCCTGTGTCGCGAGGTTTCTTAACGATTCTACCCAAGTATCTGCAGGAATTATATGTAAAAAGGTTAATAGTGAAAGAACGAGGAGTGTTGGAATTGTAAAAGAATCCTGTAAAGTAAATAAACACGAGTGACGAGAACATTTATGTGTGTTATATTCTCTTGTTGAATCACTCACCATGTGCATATCCTACAAGATGAAAATGTATAAAGAAGAAGCAAAATTAAAAAACTTGGAAGGTATTTATATATCAGAATTCCTTAGTACACTTGTTAGGATTATATTTGAGATTAATGAATTGTTATTTTATAAAGAATTGCAATTCATTTTTATACAATTTCAGAATTCCAGAGTTGGAAATTAGCAAAAGAGAAGGAATTTAAATGCATATATAGATAACAGACGGGCTTTAGAACTTCACAGGGAAATAAAACTTATTACATATGTCATCGATCAAGAACTCCAAGCTTGATAAAAGATGAGAGAAGACGACAACTTAAAAGTCAGGGATCCTGCAAAATGACATCGTGCTGTCCTTCTACAATAGAAGTTTTTCACAGTTTATAATTATAAAGAATTTATGTGTACTGTACATTGTTTGCTCCACACACACATGATTCTGACCTTGCACATATTCATCTCAGTAAGGATGAAAAGACTCAAATAACAAGTAAATTGGCTATGGGAGTGCATTTTGATAAGATACTAGATGATGTTAGAGATAATGTGCAGGGATCTTTGCAGTGCATACATCTGCTTAATTATCAGGACTTACATGTGAAACTGTTTTTCAATATTTTTTATTATTCTTTGAGATTGCACGATAATGATGCTATAAGTGTAGAGATCTGGGTAAATAACATGTCAAAAATGAAAGAAAAATTCCCCATAATATTTTACAAGGGAAAGGATTGCAGTAGTGGTTTACTTGAAAAGGATGATTTTATGCTCATGTTAATGACACCTTTTCAAGCATCATCATTACAGCAATTTGGTAATAATATAGTTTGTCTTAGATTCCACACATGGAACTACTAACTATGATTTCCTATTAACTACACTTCTAGTTGTAGATGCACATGGAAGAGGGTTTCCTGCTGCTTATCTATTGTCTAACAGAGTAGGTACAGCAATTCTCACCCACTTTTTCACGGTAATCTGTGATAAAGTTGGTTCTATTGAGTCAAAAGTATTTATGTCAGAATTACATGAATCCATGCATTTTATAATGCATGGATTCATGTAATGCTAGAACCACAAAATTATTTACTTTGTATATGGCATGTAGACAGGAACTGGAGAAAACAACTTCAGAAAGTAAAAGGTACACAAGAAACTAAGATACAAGTGTATAAATGTATCAGGATGCTTTTGGAAGAAAGAAATGAGGAAAAATTTCAATCCCTTTTAGACAGTGTGTTTAATGATCTGTTAACTAATGATATTATATGAGATTTTGGAAATTATGTTTTGTGTCATTATGCAAACAGAGTTTACCAGTGGGCATCTCTACAGGAGAGGCTTTGTTGTTAACATTTATGCCCCCCTATCTGTTTCTGAGAGAAAAGAGTTTCTCAATAACTTAAATATCTTCATTATGGGTAATAGTGAACTGATCATCATGGGGGATTTCAATAATGTACTTGAAAATATAGATAAAAATGGTCCTCTAATGCCAGACAACTCAAGTAAAATTTTCAATAACTTGATTGTAGATTATGATCTAATTGATACGTACCATACCATATATCTTCACCATCCTGGTTATACTTGGGAGGGTAGGAGTATAGAGGAGCGACTGGATCGCATCTATAACTAAAAATCTAGGAAATATCATAAATATTAATAGTTACAAAATAAGAAAAGAAAATAACAGGATCACTGACCACAAAATGTTAGAGATAAATATCAAAATTAACAAAAATAAAATAAAAATCATGAAAGAAATCTTAGATGATGACCAGTTTGTTAGTCAGGTCAAAGAAATATTAGAGAAAGGAAAAGAAAATATAAACTGGGACAACTGGATCAAAATAACAGTGTAAGGACCTTGTAATAGATAGCTGGAACAAAATAAAAAAAAGAGAGATTTAACAAACTCAAACAACTATAAAGAGACTTAACTAAAAATATAATAAATAACAATACTGATCAAATAAGAAACATTGAAAATGAGATTAGCAAAGAAATACAAAGTAAAAATAAAGAAAATTATATCAATTACAAGAGGCTGATAAAGCCAGTTTTGGTAAAAAACTTAAATCAAAAGTCAGCATAGATATTGATAAAATAATTGGCAATAAGAAAGAAATAATAAAAGAAGAAATTATGCTTAAGTTCCAAAACTTCTACAATAACCTCTTCAATGACCCTGGTTATGATATGTCCTATTGGGACACAGTCACAAAAAACCTAAACTGAGTAAAGATAAAAATGACAATATAATTAACAAAAACACTACAAAAAAAGAAATACAAGATGCAATACAGGCCCTCCATGTTAGAAAAGCTCCTGGATGGGACATATTAAGTGCTGAATTTTATAAATTTTTTGAGGAATTCATAACTGACATCCTCCTCAACCTATATGGCACTGACAATTTTGATACCTTCTTCACAATAGATAAAATGATATTGATTGGTAAAAAGGAGGGTCAGGACAGGAATGTCAATGACTTCAGACCCATCACACTGTTGAATGCTGACTACAAAATATATAGCATTATAATAGCTAAAAAAATTGAATATCTCTCTTTAAAAATCATATAGATTTCTTCTATGAGTTTAAGGAAGGTGATATTATTCTGGATGGTTCTGTTTTTTGTACTGGCACTTTGGGTGTTGGCTATAACGCTCGTAAAGCACAACTCTCCATCCTGTCCATTGATGTCAGCAAAGCCTTCGACACTGTCAACAGAACCATCCTCTGGAAATTCCTCGACAAATATGGCCTAAATGACAGTGAGATTAAGACTGTTAAAAAACTACACCATAACCCAAGCACCATTATCCACATAAACGGTAATAACTCAAACAAAATCCAACGTAATGTTGGAGTCAGACAAGGTTGTCCCAGCTTGACGATTCTTTTCGCCATTTACATAGAAACCCTGCTCAACAATATTAGACACGATAAACTAATTGATGTGGTCCATGTGCCTGGTATGAAGGATGTTGTGAAATATACCGCACACGCTGATGACATAAATTTCTTCATTACCAATAACTTTAGTTTGCAAAAAATTCTTAGTAAAATAAATAAATTTTCATCCCTGTTAAGTTGCTGAAGTAATATGAATAAATCTAAAATAGTCAATATAGCAGGAAACATGGATCACCTTCAGACTAACTTAGAAAAAGTTGAAAACCTTAAAATACTCAGGATATGGATCAGGAAAAATGCTAAAGACAAAAACATCAATGATATGAAAAAAAATTATGGAAACAATCGTTAAATGGAGAGTCGAATGGCTCTATCTCCCGGAGAGAGCTAAGATAATAAACAAAGTTATCTACTCAAGAATCATCTATAACCTCTACATAACCAATCTCAATAAGAAAAACATAAAAGATCTTGAGAAACCAATTTATGAATATTTCTGGAACAGCACTTTCCAACGCATGAATAGAAAAATTCTAAGAAATGATATCAACAGGGGGGGATGGAGATTATGGGATCTAAAAGACTTTGAACAGCTCTTCAAGTGTCCACCATGTTAAATACCTTAAAAAATAAACCACCCGCTCTACTACCTATATCAATACATTCTTGGTCCTCTGTCAAAAAAGGTCACTCAGCTGGAGGGAAACTTTCCTTTCCACATAAACAGTAAAAACAGTTTAAACATTGGAGAGAAATTTTTGGGACTATCATCAACGACGACAATGACAGGCTAATAAAGGATGAGAGAAAGTCAAACTTACAGACATCAACAAAATTATTCATAAAACTACGACACCAACCTTCTAATCAATAGTATTCTGAATTCGAATAAAATATGGCAGAATCTTCACTCTCTCTCACCGGAGTGGCTGGAAACCTCCTGGAGGATTATTCATAACGTTATTATTATTAAACACTATCTCCATATATATAACAACAACAAAAGTGACAAATGCTCTAGATGTGTTCTGTGGTCTCCCTGTGGCCACATCTTTTATGAGTGTTCTATTGCAAAATCTGTTTGGTCTTGGATTGCCAACATGTGGAGAACCAGAATTTTAGTTCACATAAAATATCAATGCAATTACTATACCCAAAACAGTTACTTCCTTAACTGGATTATAGCTCTTTCCAAGAAGTGCATTTGGTTAAACAGGTGTAAACTGACTTATGAGAGAGTGTTACAATGAAACATGGGTTATCAAAAAGATTAAAAGTGTGAGGCTAGTTATAAAATTTTATGTGACCTAGAAAAAATGAGTAAAGATGAAGTAATTAATTTCTGCCATAACAGTCAAAATATTGTCAAGCTAGCAAATGGTGAAGTCAAATTTAATGATGATAAATAACACCACTTCACTGTTGTGCTAGCACATGTATTGTTTGTACATGTAAAGAATCTCAGTTAGAAATATAGCAAATTGGAAATAAAAAATGGTATATTTTTAAATTAATGCAAATATCAACAGAACCTAAAAATGTAACCGTACTGTATAGAGCTAGTGGAAGGACCAGCAAAACTAGATTGAGGCGCCTCTAGCGGCGACGCCGGGTAACAGAATCGGGGCAACAACCTGAACGAACAAATAACGTCTGTTAGAAGACAGTGCGGTTTTGATTCAATCTCTACTGAAACCTTGAGAAAAAGTAATTTAAAAAAAGGAGAGAAACTATTTAAATGTGGACACGTTTCCAAATTAAGAGAGATTTCTTTGACCAGAATACAGATCCAAATGTGAATCGAGGTTCAACTATCACTGGAGAAGTTATTCCCCAAACCAGTGTTTCCAAGAAACCCTACCATGTTGAAATTAAGGCATGTTTTTTCTTTCAATATTTGCATAGTTATCAATACGAGAATGAATGACATGCATTTACAATTAGAAGCAAGTAATGATACAAAGCGATTCCATTTGTCAATGTAATCGAATTTAAAAAATTGACGTTTTAATTTTGGTTTTTTGAAGTCGTTTTATAATGTATATGTATTTAAATAATTTGCTAATAAATAATAAATGTAGAGCAATTGAAAAAAATAATCTAACTGTATTTAATCTTTCTAGAAACATTAATAAGCATTATAATTTTAATTTAGATTGTATTTTGACTTTATCAGTTAAACAAGAAAAGGAAAATAGTTGATAGCCATTGCCAATGTCAAGCTGAAATGGGTCAGTGTAAGCACAAAGCTGCACTGATTTTTGCTGTAAATGAAGAGAGTTGTGAAAGTAGGACCAGTGAACCCCAAGAATGGGGTAAGCCAAGTACAGCTTTACAACAAAAATACAAGAAAGGCCACACCTTAGCTCAGCTGTTTGGTGATGTTCTTGTTTGCCCAGACACAAGTAAAAATCCACCTTTGCATTTTTTAGAGGCATTCAGGTATTTTCCAGATAATGCTTTAACTTTAATGTTAAAAAAGGAGGATCAAGACAAAACAAGAAAAGTATGTTGGGATCTCTTGAGTGATATTTTAGATAGAGTGGATAAACTTGTTGCTGCTAGTGAAGTAGTTGTTTAGAAATATTTTCAAAAAAAAAAAATGAAGTCGTTATATACCGTTTGTATGAATGTGAAGACGTGGGCTGTAATATTTTAAAACTACAAACTAAAAAATTTTTACTAGATGAGAAATGTGTTTTATTTTATAATACGTCTGTGTTAGTAATGGCTAATGAGGCTTGCAGATTTCCAACTCACATCAATCAAACGTACTGGATGAATGTACTTCTTCTGATATAGCCTTAATCCTTCCAGATAATTTCTTTTACGTTTGTTCTAACGTTTTCGGCCCACCCTGGGGCCATCTTCAGGAATATAATGAATGAACGTGTAGAATTAGAACGTATACATCGAATGCCTTCCGATTCAAATTACTGTGAAACGGTTAAATTTGTTGAAGGAACATTCTCTCGTGCTATGACGCTAAGGCACGTGAGAAAATCTCGGTGAAAATTTACTACATAATCGTTAAAATGAATGCTTTACGACTCAAATATCTTGTGATTTCCCTTCATAGCAGTATTTCCACGCTTGTGAAATGCTAGCCGCATCTTTATAGTTAACGCATGTGTTTTTCAATCCAGCCTTGTAAATTTCTAGTGTTTCCATTATTCTAAGCTGGTCTGTGCGGTGGGTGAGTCTTATGATACGAGCATTTCCTAGATCCGCAGTGATACCAGGTTCCGTAGTTGCCCGCGCCAGGGCGGTGGTATATTTGCGTTTCTCTATGTCGTACCGGTGTTCCTTCAACCGTTGTTGCAGGGAGCGTTTGGTAGAGCCTACATAGACCATGTTATTATTAAATCTGCTGTCCCACATAGGGATCTCATACACTCCTGGAGCGTGATTTAAGTCTATTGGGTCCTTTCCATTGCGGAGTAGGTCATATACCGATGGTGGCCTACAATATGCCATCTTGGTTTTTGTGATGTTTGAAATTTGTCTATATATTCCATCAAGGTGGCTGTTATAAGTTACAACTTTCCTCCTTATGTTGTTATCCTCCGGCCCCACCACTTCTGCGTGCCTGTTGTTTTTGTTCCCCTGCGCGCACGTAAAGTCATTCCGGCCTTCGGTTCCGACATCATACTTTATAAGCGATATGTCGATGATATCATCATCATATGGAAGGATGAACCTGACATTAATAGGTTCCTAAACACAATAAACAATAACCCATATGGCTTATCCCTCAAACTAGATCAAAAAAGCGACTCGTCGGCACATTTCCTCGACTTACAACTACAAATACATAACAATGAAATCTTGTTTAAGGTCTTCTACAAAGATTGTTACGTACCATTATTCATCCCCTCCAACTCGGAAGATCCGTATACATACAAAATCGCGGCCTTCCGAGCCTTAACAAAACGTGCATTCACGCACAATTCGAAGTATGAGGATACCTTAACGGAACTCAGACACATACAACAAATGGCAACTATGCATGGGTACAGCAAGAACCTAATATATAACATCGCACGCACGTGCGCGCAGGGGAACAAAAACAACAGGCACGCAGAAGTGGTGGGGCCGGAGGATAACAACATAAGGAGGAAAGTTGTAACTTATAACAGCCACCTTGATGGAATATATAGACAAATTTCAAACATCACAAAAACCAAGATGGCATATTGTAGGCCACCATCGGTATATGACCTACTCCGCAATGGAAAGGACCCAATAGACTTAAATCACGCTCCAGGAGTGTATGAGATCCCTATGTGGGACAGCAGATTTAATAATAACATGGTCTATGTAGGCTCTACCAAACGCTCCCTGCAACAACGGTTGAAGGAACACCGGTACGACATAGAGAAACGCAAATATACCACCGCCCTGGCGCGGGCAACTACGGAACCTGGTATCACTGCGGATCTAGGAAATGCTCGTATCATAAGACTCACCCACCGCACAGACCAGCTTAGAATAATGGAAACACTAGAAATTTACAAGGCTGGATTGAAAAACACATGCGTTAACTATAAAGATGCGGCTAGCATTTCACAAGCGTGGAAATACTGCTATGAAGGGAAATCACAAGATATTTGAGTCGTAAAGCATTCATTTTAACGATTATGTAGTAAATTTTCACCGAGATTTTCTCACGTGCCTTAGCGTCATAGCACGAGAGAATGTTCCTTCAACAAATTTAACCGTTTCACAGTAATTTGAATCGGAAGGCATTCGATGTATACGTTCTAATTCTACACGTTCATTCATTATATTCCTGAAGATGGCCCAGGGTGGGCCGAAAACGTTAGAACAAACGTAAAAGAAATTATCTGGAAGGATTAAGGCTATATCAGAAGAGGCTGCAGATATTTGTGTGAAAACTGTTAATCAGTCACAATGTACAGAATGGTTTTCTGAAAGAAAGAAATGGTTATCCGCTTCTATTGCACACCGCATCAAAACAAGACGCGACCACTACAACAGTTTGGCTTATAACTTAGCTTTTGGTAAGCTGAAACCTACTGTATCAATGAAGTACGGGATCTGTAATGAACCACTGGCCATGTAAGCCTTAGAAAATTCTTCTAATTTTTCTGTAAGAAAATTTGGTTTTAATTGTAAATTTAAGACAGCCATGTCTATGCTGTAGTCCTGATGGATTGATTAAGGTTGGCTCTGAATTTGTATTATTAAAAATTAAGTGCTCTTTTTCTTGTAAGGATAAACCAATTGTTAATTATGAAGATAAAACATGCAATGTAAATTACTTACAATTTGAAGGTGACACAGTAAAGTTAAAGAGAGCCTACTCTTATTATTCACAAATACAGTTTTCTTTGTACATTGTTCAGGCTAAATATTGTATTTTGTATATTTATTCAAATGTACAGTCTGTAATGATAGAGGTTCACCAAGATAGAGATTTTCAATCTGAGTTTGTTCCCAAGTTGGAACAGTTTTATTTTTTACATTATTTACCAGTGATAGCAATGAGTAATTTTTAATATTTTATTAAATTGTATATTTTTGTTAGAATAAAACTAGTAGATACTGTACCTGTCATTATTTGGACTGTTTATTTTGAAAGTGGTGTAAGTCTATTTTTTTTTCTTTCGAGACATTTAAACATTTGCATTTTAGTTGATTCAAAAATATAAATAAAGTGTACCAAATTTGACAATGCTTCATATGACTTGAGCAAATTTAACTGTTAATTAAATATTCACACATGCAAATTCCAGGTTTAAGCAGGTTTAATATATAGATATATATAGGCATACATAATATACAGATATATAATTAAACAGGTATAATATACAGACATACATATAAATAGTAAGCAGACAAATATACAGATATATACTAATCAGATAAAAATACATATATATATATATATATATATACACACAAGTATAACAATAAAAAGGACAGCACTATTAATTTTCTTATATTTATTATACTCTTAATTTTGTACAATTTAAAAGGTGGTGTGGGAAAAGTAAAGAAAAAGCTTCTTACTCTTTTCTTCCACAGATCTCTTAAATTTAAATATCACATCATATGTCAATATCTGTCAGATTAACAAAATAATATATATATATATACATACATATACTAAAAAAAAAGAAAATTACTAAACTTTACATTAGAGAATTAAATTTAAAATAGAGCCAACTAAGGTTTTATAACAGGAGATTGGAGATTGGTTAGAATGCAACACATCTTCATTATGTAATTAACCTCAGGAATTAAATCAATTGTGATTTTATCAAGAACACGATAAGTTTTGATGTGCCCTATGACCTTCTCTATGTGTATTCTAACACTGGCAACATTGTATGTCTCTTCAACCTCTTCCTTAGAAAACTGCTGGCCTGAGTGGGCAAAAGGAGGCATAAAAAATTCAATGGACATCTTATCAAGATCTGTTTTTATATTTGGAAACCTCTTGTCAGCCATTACTGAATCACCTGGTTCCAGAAGTTTCAAGAAGCCAGAATTTGATGTAATATAGGCGTCTGTGCAGCGACCTCCATATCCATTTAAAACAAAAGATATTAGTCCATTTGGTGTGATGCTTATTAAACACTTAATTGTGTATGTTCCTTATAGTTGGAGTACATAAAAACTTGTTGGTCTGGATTTAGAGGTCTCTCGCACTTCAGCTCTGTACAGTCTATTATGCACCTTACATTAGGATATTTTCTAAAACTACTTGGCATCAGAGATTGTACAGCAGACTTGGATGGCCAATAAACTACATCACTACATTTAACCACCAGTTCTTTCAAAACAGAAAAAAAAAATGTGCCGAAGCAGTAGTACGATGGACTGAAAACAATACACTTAATGCTGCAAAAGGCAAATCCAGCTTTAATTTCATCAAAAACAACAGCAATTTGTTTTCTGTTGAAATTTTCAAATGCTTTCTTTCCAAGAACTGTAAAAGAAACAAACACTTGCAATGTGACACCACATAAACCATGCAGTTCATCATTGTCATTAATGCTGTCAAAACCATTAAAATTTTGGACAGATACTCAGGACCAGATCTCGCATCTTTATATTCCCTTCACTCTTATTTGGTTATTAGGTTTGGGCAACAGCTTTTTACAATGAATATTAGTTTGGGTACCCACATCATTACATAACTTTTCACAAAATAAGACTGCCATATTATCTGTACTATAAAGTGGTTCCCCTACATCAGTTTGTGTTCCAGTGGCATGTTTGGTGATCACAGGTATGGTTTCGGTGTCCAAATCCATGCTGTTATCCATGCTCTCCACCTTTTCTTCTTTCCTTCTTGCCTGCCTTAAAAACCTGTCAACATTTCCACAACCTTGTTTCTTGTAGCATGCTGGAAAAAGTGTTGGAATATATGCTGGATGGTCGGGGTGATCAACTTTCCATCCACCTACAAAATGCTGACAGCAGACTTTGCTGTACTTTGTGGGTTGCCAAGGTTTGCTACCTTCTCTGAAAAGTGTTTTTAATTTTACATATTACAATTATCAAGTAACTTTGGTCACTTTTTGAATAATGATTACTTGAAATGATCTTTAACACTGTACCATGGCTAATAATGACACCATTAAGCATTTTTTAAAATTTGTTATTTATTATCAAGATTTTAATTTTCAGAAATACGAAATGTTTTGGTATTTTTAATGAGTTATTATTCAATGCTCTACGTAAGCAATGGGTAGTAATATAAAGTGGACTACACGTATTTACCGCTAAAAATCGCACCCTAGCCATTTACAGAGATCATTACAATACAATGCCTTTAAATGTCACAGTTATATACACACACACAACTTTAAAAAAAATACCTTCAATGAAAATACCCAAGAATACTTACTCAATCTTCCAAATTGCAGCCAGCCATTTCTCTTTCCTCCCAGGGTACTGTTCAGTCGGGAACGAATAAAACTTTGTACCTGGTGGTGCAGTAATATAGGTTACATTACAACCGACCACACAACAGTTATTTTTCGAAGTTTTGTGTTGCTGAAAGCTGTGGTTCATTATCAGGAAGAAAACAAGCACCGCATCTCAGTACGTATCTAACCCAAAGACGTTCGTGTTTTCCCAAAAATGTTTCCTTTGCCTGCGTACAGGTGGCACTCAACGCAGTTCCAATAGCCCTATACATTCCACTATGTAACTTTTTCAAATATAACTAAATCATATATTGTTGCAAACTTAAATTGTATAGTAAAACTATGTTGACTGATAAAAGATTTAGAACCTTCTTCCTGGCTATCATTAATGTAACAACTTTCCTATTGTCAATAATGTACAATGCATGAACGCTGCTGTGTACCTGCCTTTTTCCATCATGGACCCCTGCTTTGCACTGATGACCCTGTACATTGTCGCGATTAATCAGTGCCAAGATCTTGTCTGTATTTATTCTGCTTTTTTGTCGAGTTCCACATGATGTCATTAATAGTACTATAGTGAAAAATCGATTATGTTTCATGAACATATATGTTCAAATGTACAGGTAATTATGTTAAAAATAAACTTTCAAAAAAGTATCTGTTCTTATCTTGATAAGAGCAGATGCGAGTGCTGAAGCTCAGAGATATTTTGGATTTTGTGGTGGTTTTTCTACTTGATTGCAAAGTGAGTGATATCATTGGAATTGTGAGTGTGTGAGGAATACTGTGACACAAATTTTGAGGGTGTGTATTAATTTTTTTAGGAGATATAGTGATCCAAACTTCAGGATTTTTGAGGTCCGAATATCCGGAAATTGTGGGCCGATTTCCCGGATTTGAAGGTGTCGGTGTCCCCAAGATTAGACTGTAAGTATCTTTTGAATATTTTGGGGGTCAGAGGACAAGTATCTACTGTGCTATGGAACTTTTCATTTCGATCCCTCGTGGGTTTCAAAGGGCCGCATCGGGCCTGCTATAAGGGATAAGTAAATTTTCTTGAGTTAATCATCGAGAAGGGCTCTTCAGCAATATTTAGGAAAATGTTGGAAGACCTAGCTCTAATATTTATTGATTTATCGCAAATTAAATTTTTAAGATTTTCTATCGTTAAGATAAACGTTAGTTTGCCTGTCACCATAGCAATGCTTGGTCACTATGGCAACTAAACTAACATTTCTAGCGAGCGGGAATTTTCAAGGTTGCCCTGTGATAAGTGGAATGTACAAGACAAAAGATATGAACAAGCCACGAGGAACAAAAATATTTACTTACAGAATTATTTTATTAACAAGATACGAATGCCTGTCACAGAGACGAATGCCCTTCATAGAGACGAATTCTCACAGATATATATATATATATATAGTCTCCGCTCTCGTTCAGGATTTTACAATTTATGTTACACGCGATACAATTAGAATTAACTACTTATAACTATACTTACAACTAAACATAACCTATCACTATAACTAACAGGAATAGATAGATGAAGAAAGTAATAGGAGGCGCTACCGGTAGTTAGACGAAAGGGGGTCCTGATCTGGGAGGTCAATCACGGTGGATGTCCAATCCGTTAGCATCGGGTCTTATACTATGCGGTGGATATTCGATATGCACCGAGGTGTTTCTTTTAGACTTCACAGGAACGAATCTCTCAGTTAGTTTTCGATTCTGTCCCACCTTTTCTATCTGGGCTCTATCCGTTGGTCTTTGTTCCACCACGTACCAAGGAGTCTCTCCCGACCTTCCTTCTCGGTGTCCGGTCCAAAAGTGTCCGATATTCATACCCCTCTGACTCACGGTTCATTCGGGCAGGACCCCCTCCTGTCCCTATTGTGAAAACCACCAATCAGGACCCACGAGAAAAGCCGTTCCTGTCAGGTGACGGGAAGGGTTAAGAGCAGAAGAGAGAAGGATTAAGGAAAGAAGAAAGGGTTCTAATTCTATACACAGTATTTACAAACAACAAAATGGCGGACAGCCACATATGCCCTCACCAGGAGAGCTCAAACTCCACAGTGGAGTTTGTAGTAATCCACTCTTCTCCCTCTGAGGTTATATCTGTTTTGACGTGATGAGTCCTTGCTGTTCACCACTTGGCGTTGGCTGATCTTCCTGGTGTACAGGTTCTTCACGATGACCAGGAGATGCCACGCGTTATTGGTACCCGCGTATGATGTCATCTTCATCATCTTCGGCGTTATCCTCATGCGGGTCGGGGCAACTATCCCGTTTAGCTCTGGATAATGTATGATCTCTATGCACAGCACGTGAAAAGTATGGCTTAAGTCTATCAAAGTGGACTACCAATGCCTTTTCTCTTGAATTGCCTCCTAATTCAGCCATAACAGGATTGAGAATCCTGGTGATACGAAAAGGTCCTGAATACTTGGGGGAGAACTTGCCAAATTTCTTACCCTGATGCTTTCGCAACAGCCATACCCTCTGTCCTACTTCAAACTTCCCTTGTGATATACTCGCATGCTCTGGTCATCAAGGAAGGAAGTTGCCCCATTAAATCCATCCCGATGATACCCTCGTATTCCAATTGGGGGGAACTCCATACAACAAAAACGAATTGGGACCATCTTGCCATCATAATTTAGGCCCGCACTAATGAATTGATTACACGGAGTAATCGCACCATTAATGCCCCTTATACGGGCTATTCCGTCATTAATGATGGCGCCGTTAATTTCCGGCCGGTTCTCCCTGTGAATGAACCCCAAGTCTATCAGGGATTTTTCGGCCCCAGTATCAACCAGAAATTTCAGATTTACTCTGCTCATGCTACCAGTTACTAATGGGAGGCCCTTCCTTGACATGACGAAATTGGTCAGATCAATCACGGGAACAGGAACTCTACGCTGACCATCATCGAGCTCCTGTTCTAGTTTAAAGCGTAGTTCTTACGCTTCGGACATTTGCGGGCAAGATGGTTTGGGCTATCACAAATAAAGCACCGACGGTCGGCACGGGCACCCCCTATCCGGTCGGGTTTCGACCAACTTTGTAACGACATCGCAAAGAGACTTCACACTTTTCTCTAAGCTCGCTAAACGGTCGTCATCCCTCTGGGCTGTTACAGGACTAGCGTTGTCCTTCTCTTCCTCAGGATGAAAATCACCCTGGGAACTATAACCTATATTCCTAATCTCCCGTGAGCTCCCACATTCTCTCTCCATGCTTTCCTCCTTTTCAGCACATTCAAAGGCCTGTTCTAACGTCGCTGGTTCACGGCGACACACATGGCCATGGATGTTTGGATTGAGCCCTCTAATGAACCTCTCCTTAATGATGTCGTCCTTGAACGAAACGACAGTTTGATTCTCTTTAATGGCCCTAGACATTATGGTCTTTGTTCTAATGATGTAATCGCTAACTAATTCTCTCCCTCCTTGCTTCATATTCAACAATTGATCCAGAGGCCCTCTCTCTCTACGCTCATGCTTCTCAAAGCACTTGATTAGGGCGCGTTTGATTTCTTCAAAATCTGGTATGGGGTTTGCTCTAACAGACAAAAGAACGTATTCAATGGGCCTCCCTTCAGTTTTGCCTGTAAAGCTGCGACCTTAACATCATCACCCCATTTAGCAAGTCGTGCTACGTTATTGATGGTCCGGAAGAATTGAACTATATTGACAGCATCGCTTGGGGAATTGGAGAATGTAGGAATCATCCCCAAAAACCCCATAACTACAAGGGGAGGGTTTTCGATTTGAACTCCTGTCGGCCTCACCACTTGGGTGTTTTTCTGGTCCATCATGTAAAACAAAAACCGTGGGAAAACTTAAAACTATACAATATTAAAATTGGATGAATGACCTGAACGAGAGTTAATTACAACAGGCATCCTGTCGCGGATGCCATTGTGATAAGTGGAATGTACAAGACAAAAGATATGAACAAGCCACGAGGAACAAAAATATTTACTTACAGAATTATTTTATTAACAAGATACGAATGCCTGTCACAGAGACGAATTCTCACAGATATATATATAACATATTTTAAATTTTGTATATATTTTTGTATATTTTTCTGTAATTTACTTTGTTAATCTCGCCCCTTTTGGAATGAGGTTAACAACACCAATAAAGAATAAAGGAGAGTTCGAGTGAGGACCTGAAAGTGAACGGACGTGTTTTTATGGTCTCCAATTTTCTTTTGTCTTGCTAACCCTACACTCGACCCCACGACTACGACTGCAAAATAATACGACAATTTATAAGAGTCGACAGGATTACCTTATCCAGCAATGAGTAAATCTAGAGACAAATCCATCCCAGAAACAGGTAGTTCTACCTCTCCTCCTAAACTAAATCTTATTCCGTTTAACCCACGCGGAAAGCTAAGTCTAACTTCGTGGATGAGACTGTTTGAGAAGCAAGCGGCGAGACAAAGGATTGACGAACAAGAGCTCCACTTTTACATACCAGAGTATTTACAGCATGAAGCTTTCGACTATTTTTGTGAAAATTTAGTGGAGGAAACGGATTGGAACAAAATTAAACAAAAATTACTCGAGTACTTTCCACAGGAAGAAGAAGATTACTTCACCGATTTTGTAAATCGACAACACCAGCGAGATGAAGACGTCTTAACTTACTATAGGGACAAAACCTCCTTGGCGGAAAAAGCTAAGTTAAACATGCAACAGACCATTACAGGTCTCAATGCCGGCATAAATGCAGGAATTAGAAAATATATGATAGCCGCACCGCCAGCCACCGCTGTCGAATGGCTTCAGAAGGCTACTAAATTAATAAAAATTCAAGAAGAAGCAGATCATCCGCCGAAGACCCAGAAAGAAAATCATCCGGCAACTAAACCGAATCGAGAAAATTACACAGGATCCCAACACTTTGCCAAAAACCAGATACTGTCATGGCCGCACACAAAGAAAACGACGCCATCTTGGATTCCACCACGGGGTCAACCCCAGTACAGAAATTTGGTACATCACATGAGCAGACCGCCATCCCCTTGCCGTTTTTGCTATCAGCAGGGATTACCAGCACAGCACTGGAGAAGAGACTGTCCCCAAAGATATTCAGCTCCTATTCACAGAGACGTCCACAAGGTATCTGAAGCAAATGAGGCAGAACCAACTTCACCATCTTGACTACTACTAACTGTTTCAATGGAGAACAAGACGATGCCTGCGCTCATCGATACAGGAAGTTCCATCAGCCTTATATCCCAAAAACTATTAGATACTTTATCCAAATACTTTCAATACCAATCGGATGTGAAGATTATCACTACAGCTGCAGGATCTACCACAAGCATGGCTAATGTATCAATCCCTCTTAAGATTGGAAACCTGACAAAAAACATTACTTTACATGTAGTATCCAGGTATTTCCCTTATTTAATTTTATCTTATCCAGACATTAGAAAATTTAGTCTTGTCATAGATTCTAGTCTTAATCAGATCTCCCAAAATCAGACTATCCTAGCATTAGATCCTAATACTTTTGAAGTACGTTCAAATCACTCTAGTTCCACAAATAGTTACTATAGTAGAGACATTAATCATTTTTGTAATAGAATAAGTAAAAATAGTAATAGCTTATATAAGATAGATCAGAAGGAGACCCCTCAGGCTCCTAACCTTGTCTTCCCACCTCCTTTGGCTCAAAATGCAGCAGGAACTTGTAGGGGTAGGAATAGTTCTACTTCCTTAAAGGAATCTCTGTTAAATATTTTTAGCATTAGGGATGTTGTTAACCCTAATCTGAAGGATGATCAGAAGCAGAAGCTAAAGAGCATTGTTTTAGGATTTCGGGAAGTTTTTTCTGCTGAGAAGTTTTCAGTGCCAGCCCTAAAAATAGCTTCCCCTAGAATATTACTTAAAGACGAAAGACCCATAACTTTAAAACCTTACAGAGCATCTTACCGTGATAGGGAAGAGATTGATAGACAGGTGGAACTATTGCTAAAGTCGGGATTGATTGAACCATCGTCGTCCCCTTACGCTGCCCCAGTCACATTAGCCAAGAAAAGAGATGAGGGAAAAACTAGATTATGTATGGACTATAGGAAATTAAACGAGAGGATTAAAGTTAACAATGAACCTATTCCCAGAATAGATGAGCTACTGGATAGACTTATAGGTGCGAAAATATTTTCTACGGTAGATATTCTGTCAGCCTATTGGCAGGTTCCTCTCCATTCTGAAGACAAAGAACTAACTGCCTTTGTAACGAATTCTGGTCATTTCCAGTGGAATCGTTTACCATTTGGCCTAAAGACTTCACCCCAGATTTTTCAGCTAGTTCTAAAAAATATCCTAAATAAATATAGATTTCCTTTTCTCATCAATTATTTTGATGACTTGTTAATTTTTAGTCAGAACGTGGACGAACACCTAAAACATTTAACACAAGTATTTGAATTATGTTCAAGGGAGGGTCTCTACTTAAATCTTAAAAAATGTCAGTTTGTTAGATCTGAAATTAATTATCTTGGGTTCAACATCAAACCAGAAAGTTACTCCCCCTCATTACCAAATATAGAAACAATACAAAAGTTAAAATGTCCAACTAATATCAAACAATTACAGGGCTTTTTAGGGTCCATAAACCATTACCATCGATTTATTCCAAATTATGCAAATTTAAGAGCTCCTCTAAATAAGCTCCTAAAGAAAAATCAAAACTGGGTTTGGACGACTAAATGTCAAGAATCTTTTGAGAAATTAAAAAGAGCACTTATCTCCAGACCCATCTTAAACATGTATAACCCTTTGCTTCCTACACATCTTTATACAGATGCTAGCGGAGATGGTATAGGGAGTATCTTGAAACAGGAACACCCTGTTAAAGGATTACTTCCTATTGCCTATTTCTCCAGGTCCTTACG
The DNA here is from genome assembly GCF_030686945.1 of Centruroides vittatus. Taxonomy (NCBI): domain Eukaryota; kingdom Metazoa; phylum Arthropoda; class Arachnida; order Scorpiones; family Buthidae; genus Centruroides; species Centruroides vittatus. Next base: position 6,703,854 of record NW_027122385.1, read on the forward strand.
TGAATATGAAAAAAGCTACACCATTAGTGAGAGAGAATGCCTTGCAATTGTAGCATCTATTGAAAAGTTTCACTTTTATCTTCATGATATCTATTTCACCATACACACTGATCATCAGGCTTTACAGTGGCTGAAAGGTATAAAAAACCCATCTGGAAGGTTATTTAGATGGTCTTTGAAACTAAGCATGTATCAGTATGATATTAAACATCAGAAGGGAAGCCAGAATGTAGAAGCTGATTATTTATCCAGAGCCCCCGTGAGCCATTTTGTTACCACTGAGGAAGTCCTTTCCAACCAGGATACCTCATTACTCACCTCACCCAAATTCTTCCGAGATCGTGAAGATGTAATCTGTATCAGAAAGAAGGGATTTACAAAGAAAGTCATACCTCCATCGCTTCAATACAAGGTGCTATCCAGGGCACATGCACACTATGGTCACCCAGGTATAACACAGATGCTGAAACTAATTAGTCCACGTTACTATTGGCCGAATGTCATCAACGATGTTGTAGAGTTTGTTAAACATTGTGATGCTTGTCAGAAAGCAAAGACATACAACCATAAAAGGTTTGGCTTGTTAGGTGATTTACCTTCATCAAAAGCTCCATTTGACATGTTATCTATGGACACTGTCTCTGGAATGCAAAGATACGGATCTACTAAAGGCTACCTTCATGTTGCCATCGATCACTTTTCTAGGTTTGCTTGGTGTTTTCCATCCAAATCTACTTCTATAAACGCCTACATAGATTGTCTAGGCAAAATATTACAGACAGGCAGCCCGAAACGTCTACTAACAGATAGAGCACCTTCATTTACCTCCTCTAGATTCAGAAGATATTTAGAAAAGAATGGAATCAAACAACATCTAACAAGTACTCAGCGACCTCAGCACAACGGGATAGTTGAGAGACTAAACGCCACACTTGTCTCTAGACTAAGAATAAAATATTCAGAGAATCCAAAACGATCCTGGACTCAAATGTTACGTGACGTTGTGAAAGAATACAATCAAACGCCTCATACTATAACAGGATTCCCTCCAATGTTTTTAATGTACGGAGAAATCCCCGATTCACCTGACAACTTGAATTATCCCCCTCTCAGTGAAGCACGTAAGATTGCCACTGAAAGAACCGAAATAGCTCATGAAAGAAACAGAGATAAATATAATAGTCAACACCAAACTCCAAACTTCAAAGTAGGAGACCAAATACTACTACAAACCTTTTTCCATCCCGACCAAGGAAAACTTGCTCCAAAGTATCATGGACCTTTCACCATATTAAAGATAGTATCTCCTTGTAACGTAGAAATAGACAGACCTGTCCAATCATTAAATAAATTAACTGATATTGTAAATGTAGATAAAATTATACCGTATTATAATCCAACCAACTTTAGAGTTCAAGCCGATAAATTGTATAACACCCAGCCCAACCTCCCTGAGGCTCCATGATGTCGCCTTTTCAGGAGGGGGGCATTTAACATATTTTAAATTTTGTATATATTTTTGTATATTTTTCTGTAATTTACTTTGTTAATCTCGCCCCTTTTGGAATGAGGTTAACAACACCAATAAAGAATAAAGGAGAGTTCGAGTGAGGACCTGAAAGTGAACGGACGTGTTTTTATGGTCTCCAATTTTCTTTTGTCTTGCTAACCCTACACTCGACCCCACGACTACGACTGCAAAATAATACGACATATATATATATATATATAGTCTCTGCTCTCGTTCAGAATTTTACAATTTATGTTACACGCGATACAATTAGAATTAACTACTTATAACTATACTTACAACTAAACATAACCTATCACTATAACTAACAGGAATAGATAGATGAAGAAAGTAATAGGAGGCGCTACCGGTAGTTAGACGAAAGGGGGTCCTGATCTGGGAGGTCAATCACGGTGGATGTCCAATCCGTTAGCATCGGGTCTTATACTATGCGGTGGATATTCGATATGCACCGAGGTGTTTCTTTTAGACTTCACAGGAACGAATCTCTCAGTTAGTTTTCGATTCTGTCCCACCTTTTCTATCTGGGCTCTATCCGTTGGTCTTCGTTCCACCACGTACCAAGGAGTCTCTCCCGACCTTCCTTCTCGGTGTCCGGTCCAAAAGTGTCCGATATTCATACCCCTCTGACTCACGGTTCATTCGGGCAGGACCCCCTTTTGTCCCTATTGTGAAAACCACTAATCAGGACCCACGAGAAAAGCTGTTCCTGTCAGGTGACGGGAAGGGTTAAGAGCAGAAGAGAGAAGGATTAAGGAAAGAAGAAAGGGTTCTAATTCTATAACAAATTTTCTATATTTCTATTTTCTATAATTTACAAACAACAAAATGGCGGACAGCCACAGCCCTACGATATAGTGATAATGGAGGAGCCTGGTACTTTAGCCAATATCAAGAGTGTAGTAACTATAAAGCCTTCAGCGATACCTTTAGTCAAAGGAAAATGATTTTAATCAATAAGAAAAATGGAAAGAACAACTCAGTAAATGGCTTTAGGCCAATAACTATTCTTAATCTAGACTATAAAATATACAGTTCTATCATTGCTAAAAGACTCTAAACTATATTCAGAGATAAAATAACATCCACCCAAAGTTCTGGCATAAAGACTAGGACAATCCAGAATAATCTAATGTTAATCAATTTTTTAATCGATACTCACATTGCAAACAAAATACCACTTTCTATTCTTTCTATAGATGTTAGAAAGGCCTTTGATACCATCAACAGAAACATATGGAAAATCCTTGACCGATACAGTCTAAATAAGGAAGAAATAGAAATGATAAAATTATTATATTACAAACCAAACACACAGATCAATGTTAATGGTCAACTATCTAACTTAATTACATGTGAAGGGGGTGTACGCCAAGGCTGTCCTTCAGCTATGTTACTTTTCACAATATATATAGAACTTCTACTGACAAATGTACAGAATGATAATCTAATAACTCCCATACATATTCCAGGAATTAAGGAAAATGTTAAAATGATAACACATGCTGATGATATAACCTTTTTCATTCTAAATAACCCTGCCCTAAACAAAACCACAGAAAAAATGAAACTTTTCAGTACCTTAACTGGTATGACCATTAATGAAGGCAAATGTAAATTAATGAAAGTGTTTGGAATTATAAGCTGTGATACTATGCAAGTTAAACATGTGAATACGAATAAAATTCTTGGCATCTGGTATGGCCTACATAGTCATAACAATAATTTTAAACAAATAGAAGAGAAAATTAAAGAAACTATAGAGAAATGGAACATAACCTACTTGTATCTCGTTGAGCGTGCTCTTATAACGAATAAAGTTATCTACTCACGTATCATATATTATCTATATGTCACAAACTTAAAAATTGAAGACATAAATAGAATAGGGTGATATGTTTTTAACTATATATGGCAAAGTCTTTTTGAACTGCTTAACCACAATATAATGAAAAATGATGTCCAAAATGGAGGATTAAAAATATGGGACATTAAATGTCTAGAAGAATCGTTACAAATATCAAATATGATAAATTGTTTAAAAAATAGAAATCATCCTCTTACCTTTTATGTTGAATATCTTCTGGGATCTGTCACTTGGAGTTTTAACCAATTGGGAGGTTGCAGACCCTTTTTAATAAATAATAATAAAACACATCATAAGTGGAGAGAATGTGTTTGAGAAATAATAAAAAGTAATAATCAGATTATCACAAATGACAAAAATGTAAGACCAATATTCATATACAACAGAATATGTAAGCAACATGACAATCCAAACATGTCTCATAGTATGCTTAACTGGAGAGAAATCTGGAAAAATATTGAATCCCTTCCTGCAGAATGGAGAGAGGTGTCTTGGCGCTTGATCAATAATATTGTAATGACTAAATACTTTTTATGCTTACATAACAGAGCCATCAACAGTTGATGCTCTTGCTGTGGTCGCAATGAAACCATCTTTGACGTTTTTTATGAATGCCACATTGCAAGTGAAATATGGGCTTGGATAAATAAAATATTGAAAATTAAAATAATCTGGAAAAATGTAAAATACCATATTCATTTTGCAATCAAAAACCAAAATAAATACATGATAAATTGGATGGTTGGCCTTATTAAAAGAATTCTATGGAAATCGAGGTGTGTGATAACTTTTGATAAGAAAAAATGGAACGTGAGTCTTACAGTAACGAAAATAAAGGAAGAAGCGGGTCTAAAAATCCATAGTGACATGTCTCTATGCGAATTCAATGTAAAATATCGAGGAACCATAGATACTATTTGGAAAATTGAAAATAATCTGATAAAATTTAATGATGAGTGGAATTAACAAAAGCAAATAATTCTTTTGTCAAGAAGTTTATCTGGTAACTGTAAGTTGAATATCCGATTTGCATCCATAATCTATATAGGGCCCTTTTACAAGTTAATATTGTTTTAGAATACCTTTAGGCTCCTGAACATCAGCTTCCAAACTGAGCTCAAAAACTTTCAATTTTATTGAGCTCATTTGTCTGAACCTTGTAAACTTCACAGCATCCTTTGATAAAATATCAATAGCTGTTTTTATTTATTTATTTCATTGTATCTTTACAGAATAATATATACAAAAAGTGATATTTACAATAATCTCCTTAATAAATAATGGTCTTAGTTAAAGTGTTGTAAATAATTGCCACGTGTAAATTGATTATCTTTTCCTATGCATTTATTTAATAATACTAAAAAAAATTTTTTTGCTTTTTGCTGTAATAAAAAGTTTTGTTTAGATTTTCTCTTTGTCTTCTATGATAAATTGTTACAACAACACTGTATGTAAAATCATTAGATCAATGTTATAAATGATATGTGCATTCAAATAATTGTCTTTACTATTTTTCTCTTATACAAATTTCACAAATATATAAATTGTTAGAAGTGATGGTAAAATATTGAACATATGTCTTTTTACATAAATTGTATATACAGCATCACTCCATAATCCCTTTTGTAAATATGTTCTTTTTTGAAATGATGTAAATAATCAGTCTGTATATAATGTTATCCTTTTATGTGTAAGGCATATATGTCTGTCATGGTTACCCATGATCAGCTTTGTAAATGCCCCTTGTACATAAATTGATATTTTGAGATATGTCTGTCATTGCTATTCAAGATTAATTAGCTTGATATCTTCCTTTTGTCGATGTATTTTGAAACATAAGTCATGATGTGTAAATAGTGGACATGTGTTCCATGTAGAGTATAAGAAAAAATAAAACTTTAACAGTTTTCGTTTTCAAAAAATTTATTTTTTGTGATTTTTCTAGTTTTCTGCTGTGATTGGTGCTGACCAGGATTACTGGATATTGCCTTGGACAGTGTTGGTATGTAGACTTTTACTGGACTTTACTTGGTGTATAATCTTTGGATGAGTTGTTTTTTGGACTTTAACTTTTGTTACTTACCTACCCAGCTTTTTTGAGGTGGTCGTCGGCCAGTTTTTCTGGCAAAGTCTTACTCCTGCCCGGAATGGATCTGGTCTTCGATCCTGCACAGAGACCTGGCCCTAGCTGGATGGATGATGATCCAGTGGATGATCTCAGCAAATTGTTGGCCATCAACTCGGGAAGAAACTCAGCAAGTTGAAAGTCGTGCCGGCCCTGTCTGTGATCAAGGCGATGGAAGAAGATCGACCTGAACAGATAAGTCAATATGCTATGGTTAAGTCAGCTCAGATTATTATGAAAAGGTGATAATAGAAGATCTAGCTAGAGTACTAATGGAAAAATTAAAGGGAGAAGAGATAGTAGAACAGATTTGTTTTCACCCAAATAATATAGTGGAAGTAGGAGTAAGTTCAGTGAAAGCAAAAGAAAAGTTAATTGGAGAAACAATAATTTTAAATGAGAAGGAATATTTAATTGAAAGTAGAGAAAAAGAGATATTAACCTTGACCTTGAAATATGTACCATATGAGGCTATTGAGGCGTTAATACATGGGAGTCTTAAATGTGAAAGCTTATACTTTTAATACAAATCTTCCTATAAAATCTGGTACTTATCATATTGCGATAAATACTCAAAAGCGAATCCCAAATTATATGGAGATATTAGGATGTCATATTTAAACTTTTTATGTGGGATCAAAATCTGAATGTAGATGATGTGGAAGTACAGAGCATTTAATTGCTGAATGTCAGCTAAAGAAGTGTTATAGATGTGGGAGTGTGTAGCATTTAATTTAGGACTGTAGGGCATGTTATAATTGTAAATTAGAACACGATAGAAATGCAGCTGCCCAAGACAGTAATTTTCTGATATTGTAAAATGAGGCCCACGAAGTAAAAGTACTGAGAGACGAAGAGGATTAAGTTTAGAATGACATCGTAAAGAAGTGTAGAAAAAAAATGAAAAAGTACGACAGGAAGTACAGGAAATGGAGAAGGAAGTGAATGAACAAGGGGAAAGGGATCAGGAAGTGGAGATACAGCTGTTAAATACCAGGATTAATGTAAAGGAAACAACATCGGAATAAGAAAAGAAACTTAGGTCAAGGGGAAGTAGTTTAGAGAGAGAATCTAGTAAGGAAATGAATGAAGAAAAAAGGTTAAAAAGACAGAAGATAGAAGAGACGAATGAGCAGAAAAAGAAAAAGAAAAATAGTTTAGATATTAGATAATAATGGCTAAATATTTAAATATTTGATCAATCAACCCATTTCCGAGAGTCTAGGAAACAAATTTGTTTATTGAACCCAGTGCTTACAAATCAGATTGATGTTTTGTTATTATAGGACACTAACATACGTGACTTTGATGATATATGGAGTCTAAGAAGGATATTTGTTGGATATAATATCTACACTTCATTTGCGAATAGAAGGAGCACTGGTGTAATAACGATGATAAAGAAGAAAATACATGTATGTGATTTTAAAACCAACAGTGATCTTACTGTTGATATCCAGGTGAGCATTAGACTAATTAGGATTGTTAATATATATGCGCCTCCTCAGGTCTCTGAAAGAAAAAAAGCTTTTTATAATTTAAGCCAATTTTTAATTGGTATTAAGTATTTAATTTTAGCTGGTGATTTTAATAACGTTCTATCTGTTCTTGATAAAAATCATATTTTACATTCAGATGGTTCGTGGAAAATTTTACATAAGGTTTTAGAGGATTTTAATTTTTATTGATTCTTATCAGTTAATGCATCCTTTCTATCTTGGTTATACTTGGATTGCTAGAGGTGATTTTGAGCAATTGGATCACATCTATGTAACGGAAAATCTTAATGAAATTGATAATGTTATAATTTATGCATTACAAGATGAAGGAAATAGAATTTCAGATCACAAAATGGTAGAAATAAGTTTAAAATTAAGTTATGTTAATGATAGGCATAAAACCATTAAAGTGACTAAAGAAATACTAGATAATGAGGGTTTTCAAGAGGATATTAAGAAAATATTTGATAGATATCAAAACGATATTGATTGGGAAAGTTGGATGATGATAAAAGAGGAAATAAGACAAAATTGAGAGAGTTTGGAAGGATATAAAGAAAACTGAGAAGATGAGATTAGTAGAGAAATTAGTAATAGAAATAAAGACAATTTTATTCGATATAAAATGAGGAAATATAATATAAAAAGAGAAGTAGAGAAATAAAAATAAGGAAAATTTAGAAATAGATAGATTAATATGTGATAATAACAAGATACTTACTGATACTGAAAAGTTCTTAGAGGAATTTTGTTGTTTCTATGATCATCTTTTTATGAATCCTCGATTGAATTTTGATATATGGAATAAGATGACTATGGATTTAAAACCTGTAAAACAAAGTGATAATGATAGTAATAAGGAGATAACTAAGGATGAAATTCGAGATGCAATTCAATCGTTACATACACATAAGGCACTAGGGGATAATTTGATACCAAGTGAGGTTTACAAATTTTTTAGTGAATATTTTACAAAATTTTTTTATATTTTATTTAATTTTAGCCCTGTTGGCAATAATTTTACATATAGTAAAATGGTTTTAATTAATAAAAAGAATGAAATGAATAAAATAGTAACAAATTTTAGACCTATTACTCTTTTAAATTATGATTATAAAATTTTTAGTTTTATCATAGCAAAGAGACTTGAGGAATTGTTTCATAATAATATAGTAAGCACTCAGAGTGCTGGTATACGAGGTCGGTCCATTCAAGACAATATAATGTTTTTACGCTTGATTCAGGATTTGTATCTGGAGAGAGAATTCCCACCCTCCATTTTCTCAACTGATGTTCAAAACGCATTTGATATGGTTAACTGTGATGTGCTCTGGAGATTTCTGGATAAACTTGGTCTTAATGAAGGTGAGGTTGACCAAATTAAAAGGCTATATTATGCACCAAGCACATTCATATGTCTTAATAATAAACTGTCAAGGGATATTAATTGTGGAGTAGGGGTAAGACAAGGTTGCCCCTGCTCCATGATACTTTTTACTATTTATATTGATGTGTTGTAGAATTATATTTTATGTAATAAATATATTGATCCAGTCCATGTCCCTGGCATGAAAATACAAACAATATTTATTACACATGCCGATGATATAAATTTTTTGATTACTAATAAAACAAGCTTAAATATGATTATTGATAAAATAAGAGATTTTAGTAAGTTAACCGGCATGCGCATTAATGAGAATAAATGTAAATTGATTAATATAGTTGACATGGATTATGAGATGATGACTGTAATTCCTTGTCGCTTGGCCAGGGTGTTGTAGATGGATTTCAGCACTGGATTGTATGTGATAGATATCCTTTTATTTTATTCATTTTATTCCTGTATGATATTCAATGGTTGTCCTATTTGCCTTTTGGGAATTCTCATGTCTTCTAGACAACTTTTCAATGAGAGCTTTGCTGTATCCATGGCTTATAGCAATATTTTGGATATGAAGGAGCTCGGTTTCGAGCGCTTTTTTTGTAGATGAGTGCGTATGAGCCCTTCTCACTAATGCTCGGAAGGCAGCTATTTTGTATTGAAAAGGATCATATGAATTTCTTGGGATATATGTGTGGAACGTGCTAGGCTTTCGGTACACGACTCATCGAGGGTGCTCCTCTTGGATATTGATATCAACTTTGAAGGAACTAATATCCTCACATCAGTATACCAAAAGCCTAGCATGTTCCACACACATATCCCAAGAAATTCATATGATGCTTTTCAATACAAAATAGCTGCATTCCGAGCATTAGTGAGAAGGGCTCATATGCACTCCTCTACGAAAAAAGCGCTCGAAACGAAGCTCCTTCATATCCAAAATATTGCTATAAGCCATGGATAAAGCAAAGCTCTCATTGAAAAGTTGTCTAAAAGACATGAGAATTTCAAAAAGGCAAATAATCCAACAGGACAACCATTGAATATCAGACAGGAATAAAATGAAAGGATATCTATCACATACAATCCAGTGCTGAAATCCCTCTACAACACCGTGGCCAAGCGACAAGGAATTAACATCGTGTACAGAAGATGTCAAACTCTCTTCAGAACATTAAGCAACGGCAAAGATCCATCAAACCTTGAAAGGCTTCCGGGAGTATATACGGTACCACTAGAAGACCACAGGTGCGATAGACAACTAACATATATTGGTTCCACAAAACGTGCGTTAAAAGTGAGGTTAAAGGAGCACGAGTCAGACATACAGCACGGTAGATACACTACGGCCCTGGTGACGTATGCGTCGGAAGAGGAGATAACGGCGGACCTGCACGTGGCAAAAATCATTATACCCAGCTATAACCCACAGCAATTGAAATGGCTAGAAGCCATGGAGATATTTAAGGCGGGATTACGTAGTACGTGCATTAATCATAAGGAAGAAATGATCCTATCCAGTGCTTGGCAGGTTTTGCTAGAAAACAGTGTTTAAAGGGAGGAGCATGGAACATGCGCAATACAAATATTTAGCTTTTGCACGTGATAATATTCAGAAAAGAAATTCAAATCAAATGTTTATTTGAACGTTAACGGCCTATACGACGAAGCCCGAAGAAGAGCCCAGGAGGGGCTGTGAAAATGTTTACAATTCTAAAAATAAATCGACTTCGGTTAAAAATTTAGAAGAATTTATTTAATTAATAAACTTATTTATGAATATATATGGATGAACATGTTGGACGATGGAGGGTGTAGTGTAGGATGTTAAAAATTTAGAGTGCTCACTACAGTTAGCACATATGATTAACATTCTAATGAAAAACGATCATCCCGTTTTTTATTTATTACAATATATTTTGGGACATGTGTCTAGAAGGATCACTCGGGTGGAGGGACAATTTTCTATTTTAATAAATAATAATAAGAAATATAAATGTTGGCATAAACTTATAAAAGATTTTATTGATAAACATGGAATTATTTTACAAAAGAGTAATAAAATATGTCAGACAGTAATTTACAATGATATACACAAACAACAAATTAATTATAATATGGTAAATTCTGTGATAGACTGGAACCAAGTATAGAAAAATGTTGGTGGTCTTCCTCCTGAGTGGTCTGAGCTCACCTGGAAAATTTTGTTAAATATGTTATGACAAAAGACTATTTATGTACTTACATCACTGTCAATATGCTTGGTACTTGAAGTGTGGATCAAGAGAAACAATTGTACATTTATTTTTTGAATGTGTATTAGCAATTTGTGTTATATGAAAAGTAAGTTTCTAAATAATACATAACAAAATATATAAAGTTTTATTATAAAATATTTTAGAATTTCATTTTATAAAATGGTGTATTATAAATTATTTCCAATTTTTTGTGGGAGTTTTATGTAAAGCTTTTATGTCAGCATATAAAGCTAGAAACTAATAATTATAGAATAAGTATTGTTGTGATATAAGAAATTGTACTTATGTAAAAATTCTCTTCTGTACTAAACGAACTGCACCTTTGTATAGCCTCATAGTGTGAAATGTCGTTGTTTACAATATTTTCTCTCTTCATGACAAACTCCAGGGTTAGTGTGACTCAAGCAATGTAGGACACACTAACTGCAGCCGGTAAAACTTCCGTTAACCGAACGGGTACTTTACGTGGATTCGACATTAGTTTGCCAGGCCTGGGCTTTTACGTTTGCACTGAAAAAATTAGTAAGAATAACAACAAATATAAAGTCAAAAAAAGTTTCAAATATATTTAATTAGTAAATCGAATTTAACTGTGTACAAATGTCTACAATCCAAAATAAAATTTATTAACGAAAATCAACAAGTCAACCCAACAATAAAACTCAGCTACTTAGCTTAATCTTAATCTCCCTTTGAAAATTTGACAAATCAAATACTTAAGGACTATGAACTAAGATCTTTTATGAACTAACCACCTATCCGTCACCTCACTATACTAGGAACCTGTTTAATAAGAAATGCTTACTGGAACTATATTCGTATAAACTCTATTTTCCGCCTTAATTTATCCAGCATACAGTTAAATTTTCATAAAAACGTTTTTGATCACTTTTAGCGATCTTCATCAGTTACGGAATTACAAAGAACTGTTAAAAGTACGACGCGAAAGAAAAACACGTACACGTGTTGATCGATTAAAATAAATTTCATTTTGCGTTGGGATAAATAGTACAAGTTCTTTACGGATTCCCGCTGTTCTTCGGTGCTCGTTTCGTAACAGTAAATCCACGAGTACGGCCCAGTTACAAAGCCGCCCGACAATCTTGCTTACTAACGCGCGCGAATTTTAACCGAACTTAAACTAAAGGAAGGGATAGAAGGAAAAAGAGGGAAGTGAGAAGGATTATAGGATAGATGGGTACCCAATTCCTTGTCTGTTGTCGGTTGCAGATCCTTGTCTCGATCTATAATGCTCGTATACTCGTACAATGACGGTTTCTTCCAGTGATCGGTTTCTCTCGTACTATGACGGTTTCATCCAGTGATCGGATTCTTTCTCGATCCTGTTCCTTTTGGCCCTGTTCTCAGAGCTCACCAAATTCTCACCATGGAGGTTCGCAGCCACACGTCTTTCCTCCTTCGTGTCCGGCCAAAGAATGTCCGGTGGAACGTTTCCCTTTCCCTCCAGGCTCGTCGCCGTCTATTGTTTTCCCGTACCTCCTGGTGGGCTACGAGTAGGTCCGAGTTCTCGGAAGTTCGAGACAAAGAGACAAAGAAAATTGGAAAGAAGAATAGATTGATAGAAATAGAATATAAATTAAACTAAAACGATACATAAATTAGGGCGTACAGCCACAAAACTATACATAAATAAAGGCATACAGCCACATACGCCCCCATCAGAAAGGCTCAAAGTCCGTGATGGAGTTTGTAATAATCAACTCTCTTCCTCCTAAGATTGTACCGATCATCACTTCTGGGAATATCCTGGTGTTCCTCATTCAAATCATGGGCATCTTCCGAGTGCGCACCGCGTCCTCAAGATCCCATGGGTATATTTTCCCTGGGCACCTGTTGTCTTTGGTATTGATGTACAAACTCATCCTCCCCGTCGTCATTGTCAGTGGGATCGGAGTGATGGTTATCTCTGGGTCTGGCGGTCCTTTGCCCTTGATAAACGGTATATGAGAAATATGGTTTCAGCGGTCGAAATGTACTCTCAGTTTCTTCCCTTCATTGCCTTCATCCAATTCTGCGGTTACAGGGCCTAATATCTTATTGATGCGAAAAGGGCCTGAATACTTATAAGAAAATTTACCAAACTTCCTGCCTTTGTGTTTACATTATACCCATACCCTTTCGCCCACATGGAACTCACGTCCCTTCCTTTGCACATTACACCTTTCTCTATTTTTTAAATTGCACTGTCTACTCCGGGAATAAGCCCGGTTACGAACCACAGTTAACCTCTCTATTAACTCCCTACGGTAATAGGAAATGCTGGGATTGGATTGTGTGCCAGTAGGGAATACCTGGGGCAACCGAGGGTCGAAGCCGAAAAGGAGGAAGGCGGGGGATTTCACCCGTAGAGGCATGGGTAGCGTTGTTATATGCGAACACCGCTTGAGCTAGGAATTCATCCCACCTCCTGTTGTTACCCCGGGATATCCGAGCTATAATATTACATATGGATTTGTTAAAGCGCTCACATACTGAGTTTGTGCACGGACGATAGGCCGTAGTTACCCTATGTTTAACACGGAGCGTATCGCATAAGTCCTGGAAAATGGCAGAGGTAAAGTTAGCTCCCCGATCGGTGATGATTGCCTCAGGACAACCATATCGGCATATCACACGTTCGAATATCGCATCGGCCATGATTTTCGCTGTCTGAACACTTATGGGAACTGCTTCGGAATACCTGGTGAACACATCTATTATAGACAGGATATAACGATTCCCGCTGGGCGTCATCGTGAGGGGGCCGACAATATTGACTGCAATTTTCTGAAACGGGAAGCTTGCCACTTCCGTTTTTTGAAAAGGCTCCTTTCCCCAATGCATATTAAATCTCTGGCACGTTTTGCAATTTCTCACCGCGGATCTTGCGATCAACTGCAAATTCCGTACATGATAATGTCGATCCACAGCACTACATGTTTTATCCACGCCAAGATGCCCTCCCAGACCGGACTCATGGAATTCTCTTACGACCTCGTAACCCATCCCTTGACCTACACAGACTCGCTTCCACTTATATAACTTATATCTTCCCGGCTTCACATGGACCAGAATATCCCCTTCCAACTGATACTCCGGTTGAATTCCCCCCTTGGCGATATCTCCCTGTGAATTCTGATGGGCCCTAGTTATCCCCTGTTTTAGTTTCTTTAAGAATTCGTCTCCCATCTGTGACGCCACTACCTTTTGGTAAAAACCCGTGTTATCCTCATCAGAATAATGGTTGATTAATTCGAGCCTCTCCTCGTGATGTGTTGGGCGAGATAAAAGATCAGCCACAGGGTTTTGTTTACCTTTAACGTGCGCAACAGTTACATCATAATTTGATAACTCCAATGCCCACCTCATCAGCCTGTCATTGTGTTTGTTTATACTTCTCAGGTATGATAGGGGCTTATGGTTTGAATAAACTTTCACCTCATGACCCAGAACTAAAGATTTGAAATGACGGAGGGAAAGAATGATGGCCATACACTTCTTCTCGATAGTAGAGTACCTCAACTCCGGGCCTCTAAACTTCCTGCTAAAATAACCAAGTGGGACCACTCCCGCATCTCGCTGCTGGCCTAAAAGAGCGCCTAACCAACTGTCTGAAGCGTCGGTGTATAAGACAAATGATGAAGAAAAATCCGGGTGTGCTAGGAGGGGGGGGGTTGGATAATACCTCCTTAAATTCGATAAACCCAGCTTGGCATTTATTATCCCAACGGAAAAGTTTTCCCTTTTTAGTCAACTCAGTCATGGGTAAAGCTAGTTTAGAAAAATTAGGAATGAAGTTGCGAAAAAATCCCACCATCCTTAGGAATCCTCGCACTTCCCTAACATTACGAGGGGGTTTACAGTCTCTTATTGCCTCCACGTTACTCGGGTCAGGGTAGATTCCCTCACTGCTAATTACATGACCGAGATATTTAATTTCCTTAACTCCGAATTTGCTTTTCGTGGGATGGAGTTTTAGGTTAGCCTCATGTAGAATTTTTGCTACTTGGTCCAAAAGCTCCAAATGCTCTTCCAAGGAAGGGGAGAACAGAATGATGTCATCCTGAAACACGTAACATTTACTGCCGATAAATGGGGCGAGGAGACGGGACATGCAATACTGGAAAAAACGGCTGCTGTTCTTTCCCCCTTGTGGAATGCGTGTTAACTGGTACTTAGACCAAGGAGTGGTGAAGGCGAATATATGCCTAACTTTCGGGTCCAATGGGATCTGGAAATATCCAGACTTAAGATCAATTACAGAGAAGTACTGGCTACCATGGAAAGTACTAAGGATCTCATCCACCCTGGTCAGCGGGAACACCTGAGACTTGGTCACATCATTTATCCTGCGTAGGTCTAATGTCATTCTGATCTCACCAGATGCTTTCTTAACTATGTGGATGGGGGAGTTCCACTCAGAATGACTTTCTTCAATTATGCCTGCCTTTAGGTACGAATCGGTTAACTGTTTGAGATCGGTGAGATAGCAGTTAGGGATACGATATTGACGTGCATTAATCACCCGGCTAGTGTCGACTTCGGGACTGTGCATAAATAAATCGGTACCCTTTAAATCCTCAACCCCTTTTGCAAACAGGCCAGGGTACTTCTCGAGAATGCGCGTCACCTGATATAACTCTCCACTCAGTCTGGTTGGTATCTATTGGGGTACTGCTTAAACAATCAAAATACATAATCGACGGGCGGACAGCCTGACCTAAGGGTTCCGACTCATCTTTAATGGAGGCACAAGCATCAACGATTAAGGAGGGGATTTGCCTGATAACGTCCATACCTAATATTCCTTGATACTCTAATTGAGGGGGAAACTCCATGCAACATAGGCAAATAGGGATTATCTCATTATTGTAGTCTATGCATGCTCTCATCATTTCCTTACATGTAGTAATCGTACCGTTAATGCCTCTGATATGGGTAATTTTCCCTTTAGTAACAGCGCGGTAAAGCCTGGCCAGGTTCGTGTCACTGACGAAGGCTGTATCAATTAAAGATTTCTCCGCACCCGTGTCAATCAAAAACCTCATCTTCGTGTCGATTAACTTCCCTATGACTAATGGGAGACCCCTTTCAGAATGTGTGAGTACGGTCAGTTTAAACACGAGGTTAGGAACTTCACACTGACCATTATAAAGTTCCCTTGTTAGTTTAAATCACTGCAATTGCGATTGGGGCATTTGCGAGCAAGGTGGTTCAGGCTATTGCAAATGAAGCACCTTCGGTTATTGCCGACCGCTTTAGTAGTCTGATTTTCGGCCATCTTGGACACAACCTTGAACAAAGCCTCCAACCCCTTCTCTAGTCTGGCTAACCGATCCTCGTCCCTATGAACAGCTTCAGAATTCATCTCCTGATTCACACGATCAGGTTTAACCTCGCTCTGGAAATTGTAACATACAGTTTTAGGATCCCGAGGATTACTACACTCTCTTTCTAGATTGTCTTCCCTCTCAGCGTACTCAAAAGCCTGCTCCAGAGTAGCAGGTTCCCTCCGACACACGTGATTCCGGATGCCCAGATCTAAACGCCTAACAAACCTTTCCTTTATGATATCATCCTTAAAAGACGTGATATTAGGGTTACTTCTGATGGCCCTAGACATTATAGTCTTTGTCCTAACTATGTATTCACTAATCAACTCCTTTCCACCCTGCCTAATGTTTAACAATTGATCTAGTAGGCCCTTCCCTTTTTCTTCACGCTTCTCAAAGCATTTTATCAAATCTTGCTTTATCTCCTCAAACGTTGGTGACTGAGTTTGCTCTAAGAGACAAAGGAAGGTGTTCAGTGGGTCACCTTTGAGCTTCGCTTGTAGCGCGGCAATCTTAATTTCATCACCCCAATTAGCTAACCTGGCCACATTATCCATTGTCCTAAAAAACTGGGCTACGTTCACCGTATCATTACCAGAGTTCGAAAAGGTGGGAATCATGCCTAAAAATCCAGTAACCACTAAAGAAGGGTTCTCACCATGGCTCTCCCTGACTGAACTCGCGTTCGGAGTACTTTTCTCCTCCATATTTACACAATTAATTAATAGCTCATTTTAGTACTGTTATACACCGAGTTAGGCTAACAAGACGGGAATCCTGTCGCGGACACCAATGTTAAAAGTACGACGCGAAAGAAAAACACGTACACGTGTTGATCAATTAAAATAAATTTCATTTTGCGTTGGGATAAATAGTACAAGTTCTTTACGGATTCCCGCTGTTCTTCGGTGCTTCGTTTCGTAACAGTAAATCCACGAGTACGGCCCAGTTACAAAGCCGCCCGACAATCTTGCTTACTAACGCGCGCGAATTTTAACCGAACTTAAACTAAAGGAAGGGATAGAAGGAAAAAGAGGGAAGTGAGAAGGATTATAGGATAGATGGGTACCCAATTCCTTGTCTGTTGTCGGTTGCAGATCCTTGTCTCGATCTATAATGCTCGTATACTCGTACAATGACGGTTTCTTCCAGTGATCGGTTTCTCTCGTACTATGACGGTTTCTTCCAGTGATCGGATTCTTTCTCGATCCTGTTCCTTTTGGCCCTGTTCTCAGAGCTCACCAAATTCTCACCATGGAGGTTCGCAGCCACACGTCTTTCCTCCTTCGTGTCCGGCCAAAGAATGTCCGGTGGAACGTTTCCCTTTCCCTCCAGGCTCGTCGCCGTCTATTGTTTTCCCGTACCTCCTGGTGGGCTACGAGTAGGTCCGAGTTCTCGGAAGTTCGAGACAAAGAGACAAAGAAAATTGGAAAGAAGAATAGATTGATAGAAATAGAATATAAATTAAACTAAAACGATACATAAATTAGGGCGTACAGCCACAAAACTATACATAAATAAAGGCATACAGCCACATACGCCCCCAAATTCGAATTTAAAAGATCGAGAGTTTCGGTGAAAACAACGCAAATCCTCCACAATGACGTCACCACTAACGTGAAAAATTAAATAATCCCCGTCCCGGTGTATAAATTACTCAACATTAAAAAACAAAATACGAAAGAATGAAGAGAAGCGACTAGTACGTAGATGCGAAAAAAATTACGTCATATCCGTTTTATGGAAAGACTTCCAGGCGGATGCTAAGCTGTCGGAGTCTCTATGATTTATGCAGTGTTTGCTGAGGTGCGCCTTGTATATCTCCATTTTTTCTATGTGTTTCACAGCCTGTGCTGATCTGGTGGGTTTAATGACCTCCGCCTTGTCCCAATAAACCGTCACTTCCTGCTTCTTGGCGAAAGCCGCCAGTACCGTACTATCTACGTTTCTATTGACTGCGTATTTATGTTCCTCGATCCTTTTTTCAAATTCCTCATGGTGGTCCCTACGTACACAAGATCAGAGTTGAATCTATTATCTCTCAACGGTATCGAGTAAACTCCTGTGAGGGTGTCATATCTATATCTTTCCTTGTCATTTCTCAAAAGTCTATAAACCGTGGGATTACGTCTATAAATTATGCGGATATTCCTTTTACTGGCCACTTTCTTAGTGACTTGGTTTAAAAACGGTATGTAATTAAGGACAATCCTTTCTTTCTGCTTGTTTTTCTTTATACGTCGGCTCTGTGGCTGGTAGGTCTTAATAAGGGTATCTATAGTTTGTCTTCTGTACCCATGTTGAATCGCTATTTTGCGTATGTAATCTAACTCTCTGTACGTATCATAAATGCTAGTACAGTGCGTGTGAGCTCTCTTTATCCATGATTTAAAAGCCGTTAATTTTAGGTGTTCCGGGTCTGCTGAATTCCTGGGAATGATGTAAGGTTGATAAATCGGCTTACGGTATACTTTCGTTACTATGTGTCCCTCTCTGCATGTAATCTCCAAATCAAGGAAATTAACCTGTCGCTCACTTTCCTGTTCTAGCTTCAGTGTGAGGCCATAGGAGTTATCGTTGACCAAGTTTATAAAACGGTTTATATTCTGTTTATTTTTCCACAAAATGAAGATGTCGTCCACGTACCTTGTGTAAATCACTATATCTTCCTGGAAGAACGGTAGGATGTAGTTTTCCAATTTACGTAGGACCAGCTCACAAATTAAAGGCGAAGTGGGGCTACCCATTGAAACCCCACGTTCCTGTAAGTATGTCTTTCCTTCAAAGCCAAAGAATGACGTGTGAGAAACTAAATGAGCCAATTCTAATATGTCCTTATGATGTTTCGATGGATTCTCGATGTTATTGAATAGAAAATTTCTCAGTTCACAGAAACATGGCGGTACTTTAATGGATGGGTATAACGCCTTATAATCTAGTACTGTCATGTATTCATTATCCATGAGTGTGACGTTCTGAAGTTTCCGAAGCAGTTGTATGGAGTTCTTAATTGAAAAGGAGGAGTACGGTATTCTTTCTCGTAAAAACTTAACTAACTTCTTTTCTATTAAGTAGGTAGGCGCATTGCATTTCTCTACTACAGGGCGTAACTATGAGCCAGGTTTGTGTGTTTTTCCGAAGGCAAATATTCTAGGAGTCCTTGGAGATTGTATGGTAGCCCTTTCCATATGTAAAATACGTGCCAAAGGAGTAGCGACAAATCTCCTGACCCTTCGTTGTACTGTCTCCAAGAAATTGTCTGGCGCTATACTAGATTCTGTGGCGTTGATGTGCTCCCTTAACTTCTCATTGTATGTGTTCCTTTTGAGAAGAACAACACCTTTAGTTTTATCCGCCTTAATGAGAACTACTTGTTTCATGAAGCCAATCTCTTGCTTCTTTTATATATGCGTGGAAACGTCTCGCATTCTTGTTAACTTGAAATTCTCTTTCCGCGCTGAATCTTGCTCGCCATCTGACGTAATCTTGCATGGTTGCATCCATCCCTTTAACCACCAACTCCACATCAGATACTATGGACTCAGGACGTACTACTGGAGTGGGGGCGAAACACAGAGTATAAGATAATGCTTCGATCAAAGAAGTAGGAGGGGATATTTTATCCCAGGTTGTTATGGTGGTGTTCTTCCTTATATGGGGTCTAACATTTTGGCATCTGAGCAGCCATTTGAGCTTCTTGATGTATTTACGTTCTAAGTTCGCTTCCACTGAGGACGACAAATTCACCACTCTGCTATTGACCTCCCTGAGTACAGTCTGGTCTTCTTTATAAAGTTCATTTTCTAAAGATGTAAGGTTGTGTAACGCTGCATAATATTTCCGTCTTGTATTTCTTACTGCTTTATTGAGGCATAGCCATTTCAACTTCGGCAATAAGTTTTCACATCCCCTTGGTAGCTTAATGCGATATATGGACATGCGATATATGGACATATATGGACATTACGAGAAAGAATACCGTACTCCTCCTTTTCAATTAAGAACTCCATACAACTGCTTCAGAAACTTGAAACGTCACACTCATGGATAACGAATACATGACAGTACTAGATTATAAGGCGTTATACCCATCCATTAAAGTACCGCCATGTTTCTGTGAACTGAGAAATTTTCTATTCAATAACATCGAGAATCCATCGAAACATCATAAGGACATATTAGAATTGGCTCATTTAGTTTCTCACACGTCATTCTTTGGCTTTGAAGGAAAGACATACTTACAGGAACGTGGGGTTTCAATGGGTAGCCCCACTTCGCCTTTAATTTGTGAGCTGGTCCTACGTAAATTGGAAAACTACATCCTACCGTTCTTCCAGGAAGATATAGTGATTTACACAAGGTACGTGGACGACATCTTCATTTTGTGGAAAAATAAACAGAATATAAACCGTTTTATAAACTTGGTCAACGATAACTCCTATGGCCTCACTCTGAAGCTAGAACAGGAAAGTGAGCGACAGGTTAATTTCCTTGATTTAGAGATTACATGCAGAGAGGGACACATAGTAACGAAAGTATACCGTAAGCCGATTTATCAACCTTACATCATTCCCAGGAATTCAGCAGACCCGGAACACCTAAAATTAACGGCTTTTAAATCATGGATAAAGAGAGCTCACACGCACTGTACTAGCATTTATGATACGTACAGAGAGTTAGATTACATACGCAAAAATCCATCTTTAGGGACTGCCCCCAGGGATCCAGATCGGGGCCTTTCCTTTGGAACGTCCTCTATAATGGGCTTCTGGATCTGCAAAACACTTTTCCTAAGGAATACAACGCTCATCTGCAAGGGTATGCAGATGACACGGCCCTTCTCTTAAGCCACGTAAACTTAGAAATTCTTCAGGAGAGGACTAACCAAATCTTGGCTAAAATCTACAGCTGGAGCAACTCAGTCAAGCTTAGTATCAACTTCTCCAAGTGTTGTGCCATAGTCTTCCCCAAAGGGAACCCACTCAAAAAAGGGCCCAGTATCAAAATCAACAACCAGAAGATAAAAAACTCATCTGCTGTCAAATACCTTGGTATTATACTTGACGAAAAACTAAACTGGACTAATCATATTTACTATATCTACGAGAAGGCCACAAAGGTCTCGCAGGCCCTCAAGTCAATTAGTAGGAACAAGTGGGGGTACGGGCCATTGGTCAGTAGGACATTATACACGGCTGCCGTGGAACCTATAATAATGTACGGGGCTGAGATCTGGGGGTCCTCTGTATCCAGAGTACACGTCAAAAGGAAGCTCCTCTCTATACAGCGGCTTTCAGCCATCACCACGGCTAAGGCATATAAGACGGCCCCTACTGAGGCACTCCTGGTTATCAACAACACCCTTCCGATAGACTTAAAAATTAAAGAAGTGTTCTATAGGCACAACCTTCATAAGCTTGCCAACCAGGAAATCGATCACAACACATTCAGCACTATCACAAGTAAGGAGACGTACAAGAATGAACTGGAACACCTAGCTACGTTTGTCACTAATTATGGCCTTGACAAAACACAGGAGTATCTCTACATCCATCCAGGTCTTTCCATAATTAAGGACCTTACCTACGATCCAACGGACAAAAAATGTATAAATATTTTCACAGACGGCTCGAAATCAGAGCTCGGTGTTGGTTGCGCTTTCGTCGTAAACAATGGTTCAAAGTGTTTACATCAGCATGCAAGGAAGCTTGCCGACCATTGCACTAACAACCAGGCCGAGTCCCTGGCAATCCTTCATGCCTTAACCTGGATCTCTAACAACAAGCATCAGATAAAGCATCACGACATTAATATCTTCACAGACAGTCGTATTGCCATGCTCCAAATTCAAAAGTTCAACGTTACTCTCCCCATCATTAAAGACACTATTAACTGCATCCTCCACCTAAAGAATAACAGCTTCAGCATTGCCCTTTCTTGGGTTAAGGGGCACTCAGGGGTTGAGGGCAACGAAAGAGCTGACCTCCTTGCCTCTAAGGCTACCTCTCTGACGTCTTCCATCTCATACAGCAAAATCAGCAGAACTTATCTTAATAAAAAGCTTCATGAAATCATTCTGAACACCTGGAAGTATAGATGGGACAACATAGACAACCGGCAGGCTAACTCACCGTTTCTTACCACATCCGACAGACCGCACAAATAAGTCAGTCAACACAAAAACTTTCAATTAACTCAACTACTGACTGGACACGGAAACCTCAACACCTACCTGTTGAGGTTTCTCAATAAAACTGATGGCATCTGCACCTGCAGCCTCCATGAAGAAGAAGATGTCGAGCATATCATTTTCAAATGTCCTCTATATGTCACCCAGTGGAAAAAACTAAAGAACATCATCTGCAATAAAGGGCACCTCTCTGGCCTTGTGAACTGCACGTCTTCTGCAGCGATAAAGACTCTTTTAAAGCTATCAAAGACTTTGCCAGTGACATCAAAAAATTAGATTAATTTGTCGTGCTCTTTCCTATGTATATATTGTATTTTTCAAATATGTATGTAATTCTGTTTTTTTATACAATCGGTTTTCTGTATTTTGTTTGTATTATTATTATTGTATTTTCACTTTATTTGTATAGTACGATTATCCATTTTGTATCTTTTACCTCATTTTGTATGTTTTTCAAACTTCATGCATATTTTTGTATTTATATATTTACTGTATGTATTTTTATTTTGTAACTTTTTATTCTTTATTATGTTTGTATTACCACTTTTGTAACTTTTGTACTTTTATCATTATGTAAGTTTTATTTGGTTTTAATAAATGTGATGCTCGACCTCATGGGTCTCCCATGGTTGCTTCCTTCCCCTTTTCCTATATCACTATTTCTACACTTCGCTACTTACCTCTTGATGGCTATACCTGTGAGTCCGGCCATTTCTTTCTTAACTCTGTCTATCGGTTGGTAGTGGTGGTCCCGGTTGCGTTCTCCAGGTTTCATCCAGTGCGTGATCCCGGTGCGTACTCCAGGTTTTCATCCCAGAGCGTGTTCCATCTGTTTTTCTTATAGTTGTTTTGCCTTTACACTTTTATAATGGGTGATAATTCAGCCCCTAAGGACTCGAATGCTGATAATAGTGGAAAAGAGCACTTTATTAAGGAAGCACACCGTGCGGTGGACGAGGTAAAGGGTTACTTCGCCGCTAACCCTAACGGAAAGCTTCAAACTAAAGAACACTTGCGCTATGTAACTGATAGATTTGAGAGATTAATTAGCCTAGCGATAAATGCCTTCGAATGTCAAAATATTTTCTCAAAATTCGAGGATAGATTAAATACTTTACCTACTAAGAAAAGCGTTAGAAAGGCCCTTACCGAAGAAAATGACAAGGTCTTATCTTCCATCCTGGAAATTAAAGAAGTTGCCAAACTTGGGTGTAAAATGGATAAAATAGATAGAGAAACAAATGAAGTGAAAGTGAACACTGCTCCCTCGTATAGCGATACTCTGAAGCGAGGCCTTGCTCCAGCTCAGCCTCCCATTTCACCCCCACCTCCCTCCTTTACTGTTTTAGTCTATAGTAAAAACAGTGAAAACAGCTCCAATAAGACAAGAGAAATCCTGATATCTAAAATCAAACCGCATTCCCTCGGCATAGGGATTTGCAGAATTCGTAATATCGGACAAGGTGGGGGTGGCCGTTGATTGTACCAGTAAAGAGGATGCCAATAAGCTGGATGTTGCTGTGTCACAACTCAGTGAGATAGGCTCTAAAATTCCAGAAAAGAGAAAACCATTAATTAAAATAGCCTCCATCCCCATAGACGTTAATAAAGAGAAACTCATCAGGTACATCTATAAACAAAATAGTAAACTGCAAGAGATCTACATGGCCAAACACTTCAACGACAACGTCAAAATAAAATTCCCCATGAAACAGGGCAACAAAGACTATGTAGCCTGGATACTGGAAGTCAGCCCGGCGATCAGAAAGACACTGCTAAATGCGAAAAGAGTTAACATACTTTGGGATACATGTCCGGTATACGATTTCATACCGGTCATTCAGTGCTTCAAGTGCCTCGCCTTCGGCCATCGCGCCAGCACCTGTATCGAAAAGGACACCACTTGCAGTCACTGTGGGGGCCCACACCTTTTCAAGGATTGCCCCAAAAAACAGGATCCACCTTCTTGCATTAACTGTAAAAAAGGGAATCATTCCCAAGGGTACCACAATTCCATGAGTAGAGAATGCCCGATGTTAAACCGTGCCAGAGCTGAAATATCTAAAAGGTTTGAATATACGACTGACCAGGACCCAACTGAAAAAACTGTATCCGACGTTCCGTTTCCATAACTTTTTATATTGTTTTGCTCATTGTGCTTTTATCACCAATTTTGTCTGCTCTCATGGTCAGCTGCAGCTGCCATGTTTATTTCATTCTCGTCGCGCGTACATTGTATAATTGTCTTACACTTGTATACTGCTTATCCAACTTTATATGTTAGCTTAAATTTTAATTGTCGGTATTTCTTATGTACGCCTCACCTTTTGTTAAATTAATTCTGTTCATTTGTGTTGTAATATCATTGTATCTGTATCGCTTGTAATTACTGTTCTACTATTAACTGCTGCTTTCATTTGTCGCGCCATTCTATGTTTGGTTATCATTGTATCTTACTGTCTTTATGTATTTTGTAATCTGTTTTAGTTTCTCTAATAAATGCGATGCTCGGCGCTCATGGGTCCCATGACCTCCTGGTTCTACCTTCCCTCCTATTCTATCATTCTTTTATTCCCCTTATCCTAACTTCTTGCACTCCACTTTTCTCTTACTTTCAACTTCGTCTATAAGCGGGCTATACCTCTGAGTGAGGCCCAGCTTCTATCTTACCACTGTCTATCGATTATAGAGTAAAAGAATGTCCTAATGTTAAGTGTTTTGGATGTGGTCAGACAGGTCACAGAAGACCTGAATGTCAAAATAGTAAAGAAAAAGAAAAAAGTAACGAAGTAGAAGTAGTAGAACAGGAGAAAGAAGGAAGTGTAGAACAGGAAGTTGTTGAAGGAGAACAAGTAATTAGACAGGAAAGTCCAAAAGATAAAGTAGTAAGGGAATTACAAGAGGTTTATGAGGAACTAGAAAAAAGCATAGAAAAAGAAAAAGAAGTGGAAAGTGCAAAGAATTTAGATAGTAGTATAGTACAGGAGAAAGAAGTTAAGGGAAAGGAAGGTGTGAAGACAAGGGCTCAAATAAAGTATAGAAAGAAGTTATTATGTGAAAAAGGGTATAAAGACGATTATGATAGAGTACCAAAAGTTTTCGAAGTAAAATGGAATGGCCAGACTTATAAAAAGACAAAAGCTGAACTAAGAAAAGAAGGATGGTTAGAAAACTGATTTTTATTTATGGGGGGCGATTGTTTATCATCCCTACCCAAGAGACAGGTGACCACGTTTAGACGTGTGTGTTTGTGCTCCATATTTGGATTGCGCCTTTTCCAGATTAACTCAACGTTGGTGAGTGTTTTATATATCATTTTAAAGCTTTGAACGAGCTCTTTTGAACACCGTTTAACGTTTTTTTCTCCGATTATTCTTTCAAAAGTTACGGCAGCTTTTCGGCCGCGACCACGTGGCCGTATAATGGACGGCTTTTTCGCGGGAATTTTGAGCCATCGGTTTCTGTTGTTTATTTCGCTGTTCTCGCCTCTTAATTTCGGTGTGTTTTATACCTTAATTGCCAACTTTTGCCTATTAGTTACTTATTAACCGCGACCGTCACTGGCAACTTTTGGCCGCTCTTTTTCGGCTGTTCTATTTGGCCATTGGCACTGGTTTTGGCGTGCTATTTGATTACATTGCCCTTGATATTGTTTTAATTTTTCGGCTTCTGGTTTTCTTTTTCTTTCTCTCGCGAGTAATTGTGACAGATTTTAACAAAGGGTCAGCGTTCTTTGTCTTTGCCACATGGTTGTGTGCTCTCCCCTTCGATCCCAGGTCCCCCAGAGCGGTAGGCTGCCACCTTGACCGCTCGGCCATCCGGCCGTTTCTCGCTCCTTGGAGCGCTGCTTTTGGGTCGCTTTGAACGAGCCATATATCGTCGGAAGCGTGTAAATTTATAGTTTTTCCTTGTATTACTGAATTTGTTCTATATTGCGTCTTTTCGTACTCTTCTACCTGATCCTAATTCGGTTTTTTAATTTGCCGGTTGTTGCCAAGCTACTATTTGCTAGCGATTGCGTATTATTTCATTTTGTAATTATAATTCTCTCTGCATCACTGACGAATTTTGTGATTACTTCTGCGTGCATTATTGGTGCACCATAAACCCTAACATGCTATCGACATTTTTGGACAAGGCACATAAAATCGCCGACGAGATTAAAGGTTACTGCGCGGACAATTGCAACAAACATCTCGGCACGGCAGAGCATGTGCGATACATCTCCGATCAGATCCAGAAGATCATAGACTTTGCTGAATCCATTATTAACAAACTCAGCCCACCGGTGAAAAATCTAACCTCTACTGCTACCCCCCCCCCGAAGTGGGAAGCCGACCTTGACGTGGTGGGGGGGCCTAGCGGCGAGAGGCAGGGGTGTGAAGTCTCGATTTTCGGGACGGAAGCCCCATGTCTTGGTCCCGGTCGCCGATGGAGTTTTAAACTCGGGCCGAAGGTTTCAGAGGTGTCAGAGTATCGAGGCCTTGGGTCTGCGTGTTGTGCCTCATGGCAGCAAGTTGTCCAGAGTTGCAGTGGGTTCGCCCGCGGCCCCCAAAGGAGTTTCCGAATTTTTCTCTCTATCTGGAACCTATCTCCGATTGGGGCGGATGGCAAATAAAGCTGTGAATTGGACTTATAACACGAAGGCTCACATTGAGACAGAAGAGAGACTGGTGCGAACGTGGCACGGACTCATTCCTAATAGTATTGGCAATAAGAGGGCCAAAATGAGCCCTCAGTAAGTCCAGAGCTGGGCGGTGAGTGCCGTAGCCGCTACTAACAGGAGTCCCGGAGGCCTTGTCTTCGGACAAGATATGTGGAGTGTGATCAATTGGACTTGTCCGATGTTTAAGTTGGTAGTCCTGCCGATGGAAGTTCTGGCGCTCGCCGGTCGGCACCACTCGATAGGGGCGCTGCTGAAACGTGGTAGGGATCTTACACTTTGGTGGAACGGTCCCGAGTCCCCCTACTCGCGACGGTCAATTCGTCTGCTTGTAGCGAGATGGTTGTCGAACTTAAAACGGTGAGTTTACCTCTGACACGACACAGAGGTTGCTGGGCTTCTTGGATTCAATTCCCGCGTCGGCGAGGTATCCGGAGATAATCTGGAAACCAAGACACACGCCACGAACTCCCTCATCGGACCTGGTGGCGCGGGCCGATGTATCGGTTCTGGTGGCGCGGAACCGGTGTAGTAAAGGGGCGACTGAAATGCAGTCGGCAACGTCCCTGCCCGTGGTAGCGCTGACCACGTAAATACCTTCTGCCCGGTAAAAGAAGAATCAGCTTCTCAGGGTGAAGGCCCCGGTGTGCAGCACACACACCCTGGGTACTGCCTTGGGGTCTAGAACTGCATTGATGACCATGCCTCGAGACGAGGAGCTGAGCTCCCAAGCCGAAGTCTTGTGTGCGAGTGACGGAGGGATGTATGCACCTACAGAAGGTTGGTAGGGTCCCGCCAGCTGATGTCTATCCTGACGGGCAGTCGGCAGAGCCGCTCTCCAGGCGCATAGGGCCAACTTCCCTATGTCCTGGGGGGGGAGCGGTGCTTAAAGGCCTGAACGTGCGTTGGATGGCCGTATATGGTCTCGGAGGACTGGAAGTGGGAAGAAGGTCTCCTAGTAGGGCGGATGGGGCGGCCCAAGCCAAGCAACCAGCCGGGCTGGGGTGACCTTGGGTAGGCGGCCATTTAAATGGGTAGCTGTCCCGGCAGCGGGCCAAGCAGTGACGGCCCGGCAATAAGATGGCCAAAATGGAACCATCAGTAAGTCCGAAGCCAGAGCAGGCTCTTAAACGCATTTCCTGAAGTCTGAAAGGAGTCGGGGCGCCCATGAAAGGTCGGGACCACCCCGAAGTCTCTCTCTTTTTATTTTTTATATGTTACAATGGAAAAGAATCTGTGTTGTGCCGATTCTCTGTGTGCTGCGTAGCTAGTCAGACGAAGTTGTTGTACCATGTCTGTTGTTCCATTGTTACGTGCAATCTCTCGGAGGGAGAAGTTCGAAGATAACCGCTGAAGGTGGGTGCAGCGGACCCCCCACAGAAAAGCGGGCCTTGCGGAAACGCAAGCCCGCTAATGACCAGCGGGAGCCTGAGCGGGACAGGCCGAAAGACACCCTGAAGGTGTCGATCCCCATTGCGGCCAGTGAGTCCGATTCGGACTCATCTGTGCCCGACAGTGGGGAGATCTCTGAAACCGCCTCCTCTAGCGAGGATGGCGAGTGGCAGCCCGCGCCTGAGAACGCCAGAACAAGGCGTAAGACAAAGGCGGGCACATGGCGGCCAAAGGTAAAGCGGCGAAGATCCGTCGGTGAAAAACCGAAGGAGGACTCTGCTCAACCTGCGGTGACCGTGGCGGCGGGGAAACCCGCCACCAAAAGCAAAGGCGGGTCCAAAAAGAAGAAGAAGGACCCTACCGTGGCGGCCCCCGAGAAAATAAGTTCGGGGGCTGATGCCAAAACACCGTCGTCGGCGCCTGTGGAACCACCACCACAGGAGAAGCTTGAGACGGTAGCTGACCGGCGGGCAGCTCTGGATGGTGTGCACAACGAGCTGACAAAGCTCTTGGCCAAGCAAGACAGTCGCTGTCAGAAGGCCACGTGCGCACCATCTACGGCTTGTTCAGCAGAGTAGCTCTATATCTAAGTGCCCAGGAGCAGGAGATTGCCTCTCTCCGGGCTGAGAATATGACTCTTAAAGAAGTCATCGGTGGCCGTAAACCACTAGTTATGCTTTCAGAGCCGAAGAAAGACGGTAAGGCAGTTGTTGCGAGTCGTGCGTCCTACGCGACTGTCGCCGCCTGGCTTGCCCCTGTGCACATCCAAGAGGGGGCGCGGGCCGCTGCCAAACCACGTCGGGTTCCAGCCACAGAGCACACGCTCTTGGTCTACCCGACGGACAAAACGATGAGTAGCGACCAAACAAGGTCGCTAATCAAAGACGAACATAAACCCGACTAAACTGGGAATCGGAGTTAAAAATGCTCGCAGAATCCGCAATGTGGGCGTCCTGCTCGAGGTAGCGAAGCAACAGGACGTCTCCAAGATCTTAAAGGAAGTGACGGAAGGCCCAGCTGTGTTACGAGAGGCAGTCAACTGCCGACTGCCCCAAAAACGCAGACCGAGGGTCGTACTTTTTGATGTCAGCCCGGACATCAAGTTAGAGTCATTGGTAGAGACCTTAAAAGACCAGAATA
Source organism: Centruroides vittatus (assembly GCF_030686945.1). Lineage (NCBI taxonomy): Eukaryota > Metazoa > Arthropoda > Arachnida > Scorpiones > Buthidae > Centruroides > Centruroides vittatus. The sequence continues at coordinate 6,733,239 of NW_027122385.1, forward strand.
ATCTAGAGCTGCAGACTGGTGACCGGCAGCCTAGGTTTCCAATGAAAGGAAAGGGGGGCCTCATCAATTGGGTTCTGGAGGCCTCCCCTAAGGTTTACCACACCCTCTTGAAGATGGGGCGGCTTCATGTTGGGTGGACTCGAAACCGGGTGAAGGAATACATGGCCATCACCCTGTGCTACAAAGTGCTACGGGTTCAATCACGTTGCAAAGAGCTGTTCGGCGGCGGCTCAAATTTGTAGCAAGTGTGCCGAGGGCCACTCCTATCGGGAGTGTAAGGCCACAGCGCCTAAGTGCTCAAATTGCACGAAGGCAAACCAAAAGTTCGGCCTGCAGCTAGATACTGGCCACTCAGCAATGAGTGCCAGCTGCCCGTGTTATACCCGGGAGCTCGCAAGAGTTCAGGCCCGAACTGACTTTGGTCAGTAAAGTGATAACTATAAATAATCTGCATTTGATACCTCTTCTTTCTCAAACCAGAGGGATTACGAGCGTGGCTGCAAAATAATGCAGTTTAACGCTGAAAAGTGCCGTGCCGCGACTGCCCAATTAAGAGTAGAAGTGGTCGAGCGGGAGATTGACATCCTCCTGCTCCAAGAGCCATACTTGGTACAAGGAAAGGTCAGTGGCCTCTCGCTACAACCCCTCGATGTGGGTTCCTGTTCGTGGTGAGGGGACCTCCCAGAGATGGTTTAGTATTTCTTCTTTACCATCCCTGGGATCTGAACGCCCACCCACGTGTTTGCCGTGCGTGGTGGCCCGTATGCCGGAAAGGGGGATCCTGGTAGTTGAGGGGCAACATACCGTCCCCAACACACTGCTTTGGCCCCTGCTTCGGATAAACGGGAGGCTCAAATCAGGCTCCGTTTGAGTCAATCGGCTGGTCGTTGAGTCATTGTTGACCTCGGCTTGGAGTCAACCGATCGATGCAGACCGGGCAGACACGTCAGACAAGGTGTGCTTTTCTCGACTGCATTGTGAGGGTATAGCTCCTGGGAAACCCTGGTGCGACGGTCTATGGGAGTCTCCCATGTGACGGCATCCCCTTGTTGGGCCCCATGGTGGGTGGGGTCACCAGAAGCTGAATGTTTTACTTTTAATCATGGATTCCCCAAAAATAAAAGATCCGAAAGAGCGGAAAAATTTAAAAATGTCCAGTACCCCAGCGTACTTAATAGTACACGCAACTGGTGACAAACCATTATCTAAAGCTTCTCCTTTTCTGATTCAAAAATTGTTCCAGTCGACTATTGGAGATTTGAAAAAAATTCAGAAATTAAGATCAGGTGATTTACTGGTGGAAACATCCTCCCCACAACAATCTGCAAAACTTCTAGAAACAAAGACCCTGGGAGAAATGGAAATCACTGTCACACCACACGGAAGTTTAAACTCATCACGTGGTGTGATATCTGAAATTGATCTGATGTCTGAAGACGAATCAGATATTCAGATTGGTCTTTCAGATCAAGGTGTCGTTGCTGTCCGGCGCATTTCAATTCGTCGAGATGGAAAGTTGATACCAACCAAACACCTGATTCTTACTTTCAACAAACCAACATTGCCATCCTTTATAACAGCAGGATACCTACGTTGCTCAGTCCGTCCATATATCCCAAATCCGCTGCGTTGTTTCAAATGCCAGCGGTTTGGACACTCGCAAACATCCTGCCGAGGAAAAAGCGCATGTGCACAGTGTGGGACTGAGGGTCACGACAGTACAGAATGTAAAAGTACCCCATGCTGTGTGAACTGTAAAGATGCCCATCCTGCTTACTCCCGGAAATGCCCTGCATGGCAGAGAGAAAAAGAAATACAGCGTGTAAAAACAGTCAACAACTTACCCTACCCAGAGGCACGTCGCATGGTCACTTCAAGTGCACCACTGAAACAAAAAACATTTGCTGCTGCTCTGAAACTCACTAAGACATGTGAAGTTCAGACAGACATTTCTGTTTCCCCAAAGGAATCTTTCACTCGCCATGCAAATTGTTTACTGATCCCTTCAAAAGAAACAGCAGAAAATGACAATACAAAACAAAAAACACCCCTACCTAAAACAGGGGTGATAACAAGAAACCTGGGTTCAAAAAAGGCTAGTAAGAACCCATTAAACAAACAGAGAGTGAAAGCAGCTCTCTCTAAAGCTAAAAAATCAGAGACTCAGTCTGTGAGCGAGTTCTCTGATATCTCTGATGAAGAGAATAATGTGGAGGTAAAAAAACCAATGTCACCTCCAAAAGAGAGACCGCCTGTTAAATTAAAGAGAGATACCCTCGCAAAGAATGCTGCCTCAACCACATAATGGATTATAAAATAATCCAATGGAACTGTCGTGGTTTCCGCAACAACTTCTCTGACATTAAACATTTGACATCATCTACCACATCTCTCTGCGTGGCACTCCAGGAAACACATCTAAAACCTGGAGAAAAAATTACTTTAAAAGGATTTAATCTTTACCGTAAGGATGATGATAGCCACACTCGCGCCAGTGGAGGTGTGGCTGTACTGGTTTCAAATTGCATCCCTTCCTTACCGGTACAAATAAGAACAGAGCTGCAAGCTGTGGCAGTCAGAATTTCAATTGGAGTAACTGTCACAGTTTGTTCCATATACTTGCCACCAGATGTCAGAGTCAATGAGGATGAATTGGATGACTTGGTTGAACAACTGCCAACTCCGTTTATTCTACTTGGTGATCTCAATGGCCACAATCCAATGTGGGGCAGTCACGACATCAATTGTCGAGGCAGAGCCATTGAAAGATTCATAGGTAATCACCAACTGTATTTATTTAATACTGGAGAAGTGACATACTTCCACGCCCCAACAAGAACATTTACTGCCATTGATTTGACATTAGCTAGTCCAAATCTGTTTTCAGCGTTTACATGGGAGGTTGGATCTAATCCACTTTCCAGTGACCACTTTCCAATATTTTTAAAATATAGGGGCAGAGGAAGCTGTGAAACAGCCCGTCCACCACGCTGGAAATTTGAATCGGCAGATTGGCCTGCATTTTCCTCTTTGGCTAACATCACTGAGGAAATGGTCAATACTGCCGATATCAATGATGCAGTAGAAGTTGTCACTTCCAGTATTATTCAGGCAGCCGAAAAAACAATGGGGAAAACGTCAACCAGATATCCAAAACATCCGAAACCATGGTGGGATCAGAATTGTGAGGCAGCATTTAAAAAACAAAAGAAAGCATGGGGGATTTTCAGAAGATACCCCACTGCTGAGAATTTGATAGCTTTTAAAAAAGCAAAGGCAAATGCCAGAAAAATAAGGAGGCAAAGCCAAAGGGATTCCTGGAGGAAGTATGTTTCTAGCATAACATCTTCCACCAGCTCAAAAGCAGTCTGGGATAAAATCCATAAAATTAATGGGAAATATGCTTCTCACTCTCTGTCCATGCTGGAAAATAATGGCACAATAATCAGTGACATTAAAGGTATTGCTGATTTGTTGGGTGAAACATTTTCGTCTTCATCCAGCAATATTATGTATACAACAAATTTCCAGGCTTATAAAGTCCAAAGTGAAAAACAATATCTAAACTTCCACTCTCCATCTAATGAGGAATATAATGTGCCATTTAGCAGAATAGAACTATGTACAGCAATCTCTCGCTCGGGGAATACTGCTGTAGGTCCGGATAAAATCCATTACAGCATGATTAAAAATCTGTCAGACAATTCCCTTAGTAACCTTCTGAATCTGTTCAACAGAATATGGACAGAACATACTTTTCCAGACTCTTGGAGGCTATCTATCATAATTCCCATTCCCAAGCCAGGTAAAGACTGCAAGAATCCCTCTAATTATAGACCAATTTCTCTGACTAGTTGTCTCTGCAAACTTTTCGAGAGAATGGTAAACAGACGCCTGATGTTCCTCCTAGAGGAAAAGAACTACTTTTCACCACATCAGAGTGGATTTCGTAGGAACAGAAGTACCACAGACAATCTAGTAAACCTTGAAACATCTATACGCGAAGCGTTTGTTAGACGACAGCACTTAGTGTCTGTGTTTTTCGATATAGAGAAGGCTTATGATCGCTGCTGGCGATATGGAATACTCCGCGATCTGCATGAATTTGGACTGCGGGGTAATCTGCCAATTTTTATAAAAAACTTCTTGCAGAATCGAAGATTCCAAGTTAGGATGGGCAACACTTTGTCTAGGCCTTTCACACAAGAAGAGGGTGTTCCTCAAGGTTCTATTCTGAGTGTGACTCTGTTCCTAATCAAAATTAATAGCATAGCTAAGTGTCTTCCTTCCAGTGTGAAACACTCTTTGTATGTGGATGACTTTCAGATCTCCTGTCAGTCTACTAACATGAGTTTTATTGAAAGACAACTGCAAACCTCCCTAAATCGCATAGACAGTTGGTCCAAGATCAATGGTTTTACTTTTAATGCAGAGAAGACCTCGTGCATCCACTTTTGCCGAAGGCGTGGTTTGCACCTGGAACCTGAAATTCACCTAAATGGGGTTAAAATCCCAATGGTCAACGAAGCAAAATTTTTGGGTGTTGTGTTCGACCATAAATTGACGTTCTTGCCACACTTGCGCAATTTGAAGAGTAGATGTTTAAAATCTCTGAACCTTTTAAAGGTATTATGCTGCTCATCCTGGGGAGCAGACAAATGTTCGATGCTCAGGATATATAGAGCCCTCGTTCGCTCTAAGCTGGATTATGGATGTGTTGTTTATGGCTCTGCGCGAGAATCTACTCTTCGGATGCTGGATCCAATCCACCATCAAGCATTGCGTTTGTGCACTGGTGCATTTCGAACTTCTCCTGTTCAAAGTTTGTACGTGGATGCTTATGAGCCTCCACTATCTCTCAGGAGAGAGCAGTTGTCTTTGTTCTATTACATTAAACAGAAATTTCTGGCTAAACCTTCAGTTTATTGTAGAGTATCAGATACTCAGCTGAAAAGATTATTTACAGCTCGCCCAAGTTGTGTCCCTACATTTGACATTAGAATGGAGAATGTAAGCAGCACGATTGACCTGGACACAAGCAACATTTCACAGGTCGAGGTCGATAATATATCACCTTGGTCAACTCCTGTGATTAATGTTGACTTTAGCTTAAAGCAGTTTCCTAAGGATTCCACCCCGGACTACATCTATAGGCAGCACTTTGCAGAAATTCAACACTACGACAGGAATTTAATTCCTATTTATACTGATGGATCGAAATCGGTTGATTACGTTGGCTCAGCCTTTGTCTGCCAGGATGAGATCGTGGCAGAACAAATCGCATCGAATTCTTCCATCTTTACTGCAGAGGTGCAGGCTATTTATTTAGCCTTAAAATATGTAATTAGGAAAGGTCATCGTCGCTGTGTTATTTACACTGACTCAGTTAGTGCACTTCAGGCTTTGATCTCACATGAACCTAGTTCTCACTCTATAGTGATTAAAATTCACAAACTGTTTTGCCATCTTATTGCAAGTAATATTTTTGTAAAATTTCGTTGGGTCCCAGGCCATGTAGGTATAAAAGGGAATGAAGCAGCTGATGCAGCTGCAAAGTCAGCAAGTCCTTCTCAGCATACAATGTTCATTGAAGGAGGTGACTTGAAGCTGGTTGTTAAAAAACGACTAGCAGAGAGATGGCAAAATGTGTGGAACGAACAAGTCCACAATAAACTTTACGAGATCAAACCTATAATAGAAAATTGGACACACAAGAAACAGTATGATAGGAGATCTGAAGTCATTCTTACTCGCCTGAGAATTGGACATACTCGGCTTACTCATCAATACCTTTTGAAGGGTGATGACCAGCCAGTATGCCAGTATTGCATTTGTACTTTAAGTGTTAAACATATACTTTGCAACTGTGTTGCTTTTGACCAGAGTCGCAGACAGCATTTTGGAAATGCAACTTTGAGAGAGATTTTGGGCCAGAGGCCAAATCTTGATAAGATACTGAACTTTTTGAAAGTTATAAAAATTAATAGAGATATTTAAGTGAACTAATTTATTTATTTATTTATTTATTATATATTTATATTTGTGTTGTTCTGTTTTTTTGTGTTTTTGTGTTGTATTGACGCCTTGTGATATATATATTTAGCTTTGTTTAATTTTACCATTTGTCATGGCGCAGCATAGCCTGTATGGCTCTTGTGCCAAAAAATAGAACCAACCAACCAACCTCTCGCTACAATGGAGCGTTTTTGCTCATGAAGGGGACGACTGTCGTGCCGCAGTTATTCTTACACGAAGGAACGTCGAAGCTTTTGCTATCCACGTCTCGCGACTCGTGGTGGCCGTAGAAATACGGTCGCCCACCTGCACTTGGGTCGCGGTCTCCAGTTACCGCCCACCGTCATTAAATCTGGGAGTCCTTCTGAATGAACTCGAAGGGGTTGTCCCGCTCCACTGCAGAGTAGTCTTGGCCGGTGATTTTAACGCCAAGCACTCGCTGTGGGGCTCCCCAGTGGATGATCCTGACGGGAACATGATGAAGGAAACGGTGGAGGGGTGGGGTTGGCACGTGCTGAACGATCCGTTCGGCATCGCTACCTTCTCCTCTCCCTCGGGCGAAAGCTGGATTGACCTTACCATCGTTAGTGGAGCAATGCTGAGACTAACTTCGCAATGGGAAACGATCGATGCTGAAAGCTGTAGTGACCACCGTTTCATCTCTTTTGAGGTGGGGTGTGGCTCGCCCCAGTGGCCGAGCAAGCACTACAAGCTAACTGAAGGAAACCGCCATCGATTTAGCAAATGCCTCGCTAAAAAGACGGCCGACATCGAACCGCAAATCTTAGCAGTAGAGAGCGTCGAGGACCTGGAGGAAGCTGTGGCCGCTCTTACCAATGCAGTCAGAGGAGCGGGAGACCGCACACTCGTGCACGGTAGGCCCAGCAACCACCGGTCAGTTCCCTGGTGGACCCAGGAACTGAGTGTCCTACGGAAGCGTACGAGGGCGCTCCGCCGACGTTTCCAACGCTGTACAGATAGCGACCTTCGAGCAACCAGGAAACTGGAGTTCCAGCAGGCAAACGCCGAGTACAAGTACAAGTTGAACGATGCTAAGAAGACCTCATGGCTCAGTTTCTGTCAGGAAATTAGTGACGAAAACCCGTTCTGTCTACCCTACAAGCTAGTGGTGGGCAAGTTCAAGCGTAGTACGGTCTTGGGGCCCATCAAAAAGCCCGACGGGACCCTAACCTCCTCACAGGAGGAGTCGATTGAGGTACTGCTCCGCTCGCACTTTCCGTGCGATGAGCAGTCTGAGGACACTGAAGAACAGCGGCGGCTTCGCAGAGATGCGGAGTTGCCCGTTCTTGAGGTCGTGTCGACAGAGCCGGTAACTGACTCTGAGGTGGCCCACACAATCGGCAACCTAAGGAAGAGAAAGGCACCTGGCGATGACGGAATCACGGCCGAAATGGTACAAGTTCTGCAACATGAACGTCCTAACCTGCTCCGTACTCTGTATCAGAAGTGTCTGCTCCTGGGTCATTTCCCAGTGCAGTGGAAGCGGGCGCGTCTTGTGTTCATTCGCAAGGGAAGGCGCCCGAAGAACGAACCTAAGTCTTATAGGCCCATAAGCCTATTACCAGTCCTAGGGAAGGTTCTTGACAGAATCCTTAGTGACAGGGTGTACTACCACCTTAAGCGGAGAGGGCTGTTGCACCCACAACAATATGGGTTCCGGCCGGACTTGTCTACCTGCAGAGCATTACATCGGGCGGTCAATCTGGTTTACCAGAACCGCCAGCAGGGTCTCCACACGTCTCTCATCTCGATGGACGTAGTGGGGGCGTTTGACAATGTCTGGTGGCCATCCATCGTGGGTGAACTGCGGAAGGCGAACCTGCCGACCAACCTCGTATCGCTTTCCAGGAGTTTCCTGAGCGACCGCGCGGTAGTTTACCATACACCCAGCATGAGTTTCGAGAAGGTACTGGAGAGGGGTTGTCCCCAAGGATCCTGTATCGGACCATTGCTCTGGAACGTTCTAGCGGACACGGCGCTGAGGCAAGTCCTACCGGACGAAGTCCAGCTGCAGGCTTACGCAGACGATCTGTTGTTAGTAGTTGCCGGCCATAGCCGTAAGGAGATGGAGACCCACGGCAACGAAGCAATAGAACGACTCGTTCGCTGGGGAGAACTGAATAAGCTCTCCTTCAGCCCCGAGAAATCGGAGGCCCTGACGGTGGCCCGAACCGGTGTGTTGGCTCGCCGACCAATATACCGAATTCGGGGTAACCCCATCCAAAGGGTGAGCGAGCTGAAGTACCTCGGTGTTATCATCGATCAGACACTATGCTGGACGCCACATCTGAGGAGTGTTCGAGAAACGACAAACCTCACGATAGCGGCACTATCGAGACTAGCGAGACAGGATTACGGCCTTAGTGGGCACGCGCTACGATCCATCTATAAGATGAGTGTAGAGCGCGTTGTCTGCTACGCCTGTGGTATTTGGTGGAAGGAATCTGCCAACGTCTGTCAGAGCAGGACGCTGCTCTCGATTCAGAGACCCGCTGCATTGCGGATCACAAGAGCGTACGGAACTGTGTCCACGGAGGCGGCCCTGGTCTTGGCCGGGCTGCTCCCGTTGCCCTTGGTCGTCAGCCAAGAGGCGGCCTTCTACAGGACAACTGTGGAGGGCATCGAGGCAAAGCATTGTAATCAGATGTGCCCAGCCAGACCGAGACGTTTGGCAGACGTTTTGAAAGTCCATCCGGCCCATAGGATTGGACTAGACTGGGATGTCGGTGAACCGACAGGCATCGGTGTTGAAATATACACCGACGGCTCTAAAGACGGTGGCTTAGTAGGTGCTGTCTCAGATCTTCATGATCTATGAGCCCAATGGACGCATTGGGCAGGGTACCTCCTTCTTGTAGGGGAGGGTGCCCTAATTGATGCTTGGGAATATTTTAATATAAGGCTGTGCAAACCCACGGTCGCGACAAAGGCGAAGGCCGCACAAATAAATACATACATGACAGAGCAAATCTATGCGGTGCAAACCGCACTAACATAAAAGTTATGCCAAGTTAGTGAGTTGGGGCTATGAGGGCGGATGGCAGCCCAGGAGATGCCTTTGGTGCCCCAACTAAAAGAAAAAGAGTCAGTGACTACCTTCGGGTAAGAGACCAAGGCCCATGATTAAGGCATAGTCTCTAGAACCCTGTAGTGCCTGGTGGCAGAGCAGGGGAAAAGAGTTTCCTTATGAGGTCTCTACTGCTACTACAATAGAAGACCCAGCCCGTGCATCCTCTCCTCTGGGAGGGAATGCTCCTGATATGCAACCTACAGAAATAGAGATAACCAACGACATGTGTGTCCCTCCATCCCTGGGAACTCCCATATGTAAGAGACCCCAGTCCCCTAATCATAACGAGTCGTTGCTTACCGGCATGACCCCAACATTGCCCATCCTGCTGCCACCCAGAAATAAACTAACACCTGATTACCACTCTACTGATCTCAGTAAAAAACTTGCAGAGATCATCACCAAGATTGATGGCCTGACAGAATGCAACAAGGAGATCCACAAGAAGGTGGAAGACATCTCTGAAAAGCTTAATCAAAGAAGCTCTACAGGACAACTAAAGGAGATTTCTGGAGAAATAAACCAATTACGAGTAATTACAGACTAACTCCACTCCCACTGAGAAACCACTGACGTACAGTGCTATCCTCCAATCTGGGAAGACCATAAATCAGATTAATAATATAAAACCCCCGAAAACTTCTACATTAAGCACTGAAGTCTTACTTCTGTACCAAAATAACAATGACAAAAGTTGCAACAACCTAAGAAAACTTATTTATGAAAGGATTAAACCGTCACAATTAAATATAGGTATAGAGAGGATCAGAAACATTGGTAACGGTGGCCTGGCCGTTGAACTGAAAAAGGCAGCAGATGCTCTTAAATTACAAAAACATATAGAGGAAAAAATTCCTGAAATATTAATAAAACAACCAAGAAAACGACTACCAAACATCATACTCTATTCTGTGCCTGCTCAAATCACCAGTGATGAGCTTGTGCAGCTCATCTTTAAACAAAATGATACCGTAGCCGGAATTTCTACAGAAGAACATTTTAGAGAGGTTTTCAAAGTAAAATTCGCCATGGGGAAAAAGGAAATGCCTTCACAAATTGGATAATTGAGGTAACACCTCAAATTCGAAAACAACTATTAATGCTTGGAAAAGTCAGCTTTGAATGGTCTCGCTGCAGGGTTGCAGACTTCTGTCCTGTCCTGCAGTGTTTCCGCTGCTGCAGATATGGCCATTCCACTACAAACTGTAGCCAATCCACTGCAACTTGCAGCCATTGTGCTGGCGATCACACCTTTAGGGAGTGTGAAAACAAAGACAGAAAACCCATCTGCATAAATTGCAAGCATGAGAAGGTCGGCAACCACGAACACAACGCTCGAGATGGCTCCTGCCACATTTTCCAAAAAATAAAGTCCAACATAATACGACAAACTGATTATGGCCAGACAAAATCATAACAAAATTAGTTTTCTACAGTATAATGCTGGAAGAAGCATAGCCGCGACTTCCATACTCAATAGTATCATGCACAACTACGACTTCATTACTTTACAGGAGCCATATTGTATAAAAAATAAACCGGCTTGTCTCCCTACCAACTGTACACCGCTCAGGGGCACCACCGACTACCCCTGGGCTGTGTCCATCGTTGTCAATCATAACCTCTCTCTCCTCCATCATGGGATCTTAAGTACTCAATACATCTGTTGTACAGAAATCATCGTCAATAATCACAGATATATTGTTATTAATTACTATTCTCCAAAGGACCTAGATTTTGACATTCTCCTCAACAATATCCAGTGCATCATGAATACCTTTAATGATGTTTACTTTATAGTCGCTGGAGATACTAATGCTCACTCCCCTGCTTGGGGAGGTGAACGCTTGGACCGCCGTGGCCGCCTACTCGAAGATTTTTTTGCCCGTAATGGTCTGCTCATCCTCAATAATCCCCATTCCCGACCTACCTTCACATCAAGCCAGGGTCACAGCTGGATTGATGTAACAGCCTGTTCTGCTAGTTGTTATCCTTCAATCACCAACTGGAAAGTATTGGATGACTCAATAGACAACCATGCTATCATCTCTTTTGAAATTGGTACCACCTCCCTTATCAACAATGATCCTCGTTCTAAATATAATTTAAATCTTGCCAACTAGACTGATCTACGTTCTTTCCTTGACTATAACCTTTCTGATTGTGATCATGATGATCCCAATATAGCCTGCAGTCGCATTGAGCACAATATTAACATCATAGAAACTGCCTGCAAAAAGTTTATACCAAGGTATACCAATAAACGCAAGCCTGTCCCATGGTGGACACCTGAACTGACAATTTTACGAAGGGAACACATCCGCCTAAGGAAGACCTACCAAAAATGCCACTCCGAACCCCAGCGGTCCAATTACAAGCAACAGTACCTTGATCATCTCCATCATTACAAAACCGAAATAAAAAATGCAAAACAGGTGTCCTGGAGGCAGTTTTGCACCACTGCCTCCAGAAATCCATGGGGCTTCATTACCAAATTTTGCACAGGTAAATTAAAAAAGTCACAAATTCTTTATTCCAACACCTCTGGGGAGGACTTCTTTCATGTCTTGAACAAAAAATGGACAGTTTTTGCTTGGAGGATCCACTAGAGCAGGACTCTGCAAACCATATCCAGATTCGCCAAAGCAACGACACCCCCATCAATACAGATAACGATCCTGACTTCATGCCACATGAGATTGACAATGCCTTCTCCAGCCTCAGAAATAGGAAATCTCCAGGACATGATGACATTACACCAGAGATCGCAAAAATTATCTGAAGTCTCATCCCGACCAAACTCATCCATCTGTACAATGTCTGTCTCCGGCACGGCATTTTCCCTGGTACCTGGAAGCTGGCAAGAATTGTCCCTGTCCCGAAGCCAGGCAATCCTGACAAGAGCAGACCCATATCCCTACTGCCTGTCCTCGGCAAGGTCCTGGAGCGGCTGATAAACAACAGACTTCTGTGGCACCTGGAGCACAACTCCATCCTCCATCGCTCCCAATTTGGCTTCCGCCCCAAAAATCTACAGCCGACGCCATTAACGAAGTCGTCAGCAATGTCAATCATCTCCTGGACAATCATAATTATGTCCTGGCCATCAGCCTGGACATTGCAAAGGCGTTTGACAGTGCATGGTGGCCATTGATATTACAGAATCTTAGGAATATGAATTGTCCTGCAAACATTTACAAGATTCTAAAAGATTACCTTTGTGACAGATCAGCCACGTTACAGTGTGGAGGGCACACTATCAGCCGCAGCGTTGTTCGCGGCTGCCCTCAGGGTTCTGTATGTGGCCCAATACTTTGGGATATCATCTTCAATGACTTTTTGGTGCAGAATTTTGGGCAACACAACACAACTGCATATGCAGATGATGCCATGGTGCTCCTCGGATGCCGCTCTAGGGCAGACATTGAGAAAAACGGAACTTGCATTCTGGATAATATTTTAACGTGGGGTAAGGAACATAAACTAAACTTCAACGTGCAGAAGACTAGATGCATAGTTTTTAACAAACCTGGACACCGCAACCTATATTTGAGAGTCCCCACCATTAAAATGGGGGGCCATACTGTAACTGTTAAAAAGAATATCAGGTATCTGGGTGTGGTGCTCGACCACAGGCTCTTATGGACTGCCCACACGGAATATATAGCGGAGAGAACTGGCCGGATCTTTAATACTTTTGCCGGCTTTGCAAGAAGAAGATGGGGCCTAGCTTCTGATGCAATGGAAATTATATACAACCATATCTTTGTCCCTATTATCACCTATGCTTGCGGCAGCTGGGGATGGGCTGTCCGCAAGGTACACATCAAACGGAAGCTCATTGCAGCACAAAGAAGCGCTCTTATCCACATCTCTCGGGCCTACAGAACAACATCCAATACCGCTCTTCATGTTCTTTCCAAAAAGGCTCCAATTGACAAATGCATTAGTCTACAGGAAAAGATATGGCATCTTAGGTGGGGCTACAACATACAATCCACCGGCAACACTATTTATCATCAAGACCTCGAATGCGCCGTACATTTCGCCCATACTAAACATCCTTCTTCTCCCCACAATCTCAACTTTCTGCCGTCTGACTTCACAGACATTGAGATTTTCACAGATGGGTCCAAGAATACCACTAGTGTTGGCAGTGGGTACGTTGCCTACCATAACAATAATGAAATTGCCTCGGGGCAGTACAGGCTGGGGACAGACTGTACTGTCTTACAGGCAGAAATGATCGCCATCCAGATGGCAGTCGCCTGGGCAGACTCTAACTTCACGCACAGGAGCATCGACATCATCTCAGATAGTGCATCGTCCATCGCTCTACTTAAGAAGAGATCTCACCATCTCATCTCTACCATAATTCACGATACTATTGATAATTCTAGCAATTCCTATCACATACTCTGGACACGTGCACACCAGGGTACGCCCGGAAATGAAAGGGCAGATGCCCTGGCAAGAACCGCAGGGGAAAATGGTAATCTTCCTATCACCTACAATCAGCTGACCATTAAAACTATCAAGACTATCCTCTGGAAGGACCTGATTATATCCTGGCAGCAGGATTGGGATACTTATAACCACCCCACCATGCATGACTTCATTCCTAACATCGAGCATTTCCTTAACTCTCGCTGGTATAGGCCCGGCCAGCGTATCAGCCAATTCCTGACCAACCATGGAAGTTTCCACTCATACCTGAAAAGATTCATCAACAAGCCTAACCCCAACTGCTCCATTTGTGGGGTAATGGATGGCAGTCAACATTACATCTATGACTGCCCCATGTTGGAGTTGGAAAGATTTCAACTGAAGACAACCATCGAGGCACATGGTGGCACATGGCCAATTGACTGCGATAAAATCTTCGACAACAAAGATACATATGAAGCCTTCATGACACTTATTAATAATTATTTTGTAAGGACTACTGTAAGTGTCTACAATTAGTTCCCATTCTGTCCACATTCCTCGACTCTGTAATTGGTGTCCCTGCTTGTTTTTGGTGTCTGTACTTGTCTATACGCATACTTTTAGTGCCTGTATATTTGTACCTACATCTGTATACATATCTATTCTACTGTGAATGTTATTTTTATTTTACCTGAGATTCACTCTGTGACTGTGTTTGAATTTCTGCATGTGTATTTGTGAGATCTGGAATCCCCTTGAACGTAAAGTTTTACTAAATTATATCCGAATTATTAATTACCCCTTTATATTCGGATATAATCCGAATATAATCCGAATTATACTAAAATTATTCCCTAAATCGAATCGAAAATTCTTCTATTATAAACATCCTGCCAAAAACTGTCTTGAATATAAACATCCTGCCTAAAAACGGCCCTGGACAAGAAAATATGCGTCCCCGGCCGTATAACTGTCAACTATCCATTGTTCTTACGCTGAGTACAGATCATCTTGCAACTTAAGTTTATAGTTAGCGCCCGAATTCGCCGTATTGTTTCCAATCCCGGGAACACCTATGGCCTAAGCACCTGCACGTGACCAAAATTCCCAGCAAAAAGATATATATAAGATGTTTCCTTCCTCCCCCGGTGGAGAGTCTTTCATCGATTAAGATCGAGTCGCGATCTTACCCTTTGTGCCTACGGAATATATTTGACTATTGTGCCTCAAGTGCCATCGGACCCTTCCCTAGAAAGGAATATTCGATCATCGTGACAAACAGCATATTTGAATTACTGATTGTCCCAGAGGTATGGAACCCACTTATGTGAACTCTCTCTCTCTCTCGTCGCGTGATAGGGATATATAGCTTATATATATATGTCACCCCTTTTAATGTCAGATTTTTGTAACGTATATTTTGTTTTCCATTAAATCGTTGTTATCCTGTTAAATGGTGTCTTGTTTGCTCGAATATTCGCTTATCGTCTTACCACGACTCCACTTTCCCTCCTACACTCGACCAGATAAAAAGCAGTCCTGTCCCTACGGGATCCCTACCGACAAATTAAGCCATTTCTGACAAGTGGGCAAGTCCCTCCCCCCGACTTGTTGCCGACATTAACCAGAGGTCTGACCTCGTTGACCCTCCTCGGTACCCACATACTTATGTATTAAATTATTTGTGTTTAGTTTCCCTCAATACTTTTTGTTTTAATTATTGTAACAATCTCTATGTAACTATTTCTATATAACTAATCTTTTGCATTTTGTATATTTTGTTACAAACTAATTTTATTCTAGTATCTAACCTCCTTTACTCCATTTGTCACGCGTTAATTAAACAACTGTATCTGTAATTTGTTTCATTGTTTTGAGTTTGTACTGGGTTATACTTGTTGTGGCACCCAGATACATTGTACACAATGTGTTCAAATAAAATATATGTGTATGTCTATATGTCATCCCTACCCAACGGCACAAAAAGATATGAAAAAAGAATTTATAAGACGTTTTAAAGGTTGTGACAAAAGTCTTTTTGCCTATAAGGTCCTTAATGGTGCGATCGTTACAGAAGATCAGTAGTATTTGATTGTTTTTTAAGTTTTTGGAGTGTTGTTTAAGTGACTTTTGATTTTTGGTTTGTTGTTCGTTTTAAGGTTTTCTTGGTGTTTTAAGGTTCTGCTTTTTTGCTTTGTATATATGGCTTTTTTGATGCTTTTTAGCTTCTTGTGTTCTTGTCTCTGCCCGCCTCCTGGTTATGTTTTAGCAGCAGGTCGGGAGAGAAAAGTAAACTGACAGAGGTTTTACTTAATGTTTTGTTTTGAGTTGTGTTTTTGGGTCATTGTGTTTTGATTAACAATATTGTTATGGTACTTACCTTGATGTTTGGTGATTGAGAAAATTTAACAATGTATTTTGTAACTTACCTTTGTAGTTTTTGGATGTCATGTTGTTTGCCGCTTTTTGGCTCTTTTTGTTGTTTGTGTTACTTACCCCTGGTTCCAGTTATGTACGTGGTTGTGCTAACATGCTGTGGTTAGAAGTTTAAGGATTCTTATTTTTTGTTAAGTTTTTCGTTTTTCACATATAGCTGCATCTTCCCTCTTCACTCATTATGGTGCTCTTACTCGACCACTGTGGGTCGGTATTGAAATCCGAGTGTAGGGAGATGTTGGTTTTTGTGGCACGGCACCTCGCTCCCCCTTTCCCATAGGGGTGGTGCTGCTCAAAACTTTAAAACCACAGTATCTGTTCGCTTATTTTCAGCCCCCTGGTAAGTATTTTTTCAGTTTCTTGCCTTTTCTAAATTCTTCTCTTTTCGTCGCTTGACTGGCCTGCACAGTTGAAATACATTGTGTATTCGCTGGTCTTGTGACTTCTTTTCTGTGCCCCCTTTCCCCTCTTGGGGTGGTAGACCTTTGGTTCCCCCTACTCCTTGCTTTCCTCCACTCTAGGGCCAACACTTCCTCTGTTCTTCTTTTTACACATTTGGTCTTAGCCCGGTGCGGTTGCTTAGCCTGTGATTTCTCTTATTGTGTGTGTCATCTTGTTTGGATTACCTTTGGATACTTTGGATTACTTATGGATACCCTGAACCACTTGTGGATACCGACCTACCAGTATTGTGTTCACCATCTGTGTGCTATTCTGTTGGATACCTCTGTGCTTGTGTGTGTGTGAATCTCATTTGGACACCTTTTGTGCTAACAACATTTTTTGTGTGTTGAACCCGCGTACTCTGCTATGATGGATGGCACTCAACCATCCACCAGCTACACACAGGTGACCCAAGAACCACCCGATGCGATCATAGCAATGGATGCTTTGAGGAAGAACCATGTACCGATGACTTTTGTGTTGTTGCTGATGATGACGAGCAAATCCTGGACAACCAAGATCATCAAGATCTAATGGATGAAAGAATAAAGAAGTATACTACCATTCGGTCTATAAGAATCGTAGTGAAGGAACGTCTGCAGATTCAAGACATTGTGGAAGCCTGCGAGAACATTACCAAACCACTAGGAGAAATTGAACAAGTCTGTTTTAAACCGAACAATATTGTGGACATTGGACTTACTACAGTGGAGGCCAAGGAGAAACTAATTGGCCATAATATCTAGGTAGGCAATAATAGTTATATTTGTGAAAGTGTAGAGAAGGACCGACTTATGGTCACTATTAGATATGTCCCAAACGAAGTCGACAAAATGATAGTCAGCAATGCTTTAGCTAAATACGGGAAAATTGTAAAAGTTATGGAACATACAGTTACTGTAAACGGCAGAAAATTTAAGACTGGTACTTACCGTGTTATTATCGAAACTAGAAAATTATTGCCTAACTCTATCGAGTTACTTGGGGACAAGGTTGAGCTTTATTTTAATGGTAAAAAAGCAATGTTGGCAGTGTGGTAGTTTACATCATGAGATCAAAGATTGCAATGTCAAGCTGTGCCATAGGTGTAAAAACCCGGGCCAT
Organism: Centruroides vittatus; assembly: GCF_030686945.1. Lineage (NCBI taxonomy): Eukaryota > Metazoa > Arthropoda > Arachnida > Scorpiones > Buthidae > Centruroides > Centruroides vittatus. Next base: position 6,750,757 of record NW_027122385.1, read on the forward strand.
TCGATAAGGGATTGCCCCTATTGCTACAATTGTAACCAGATACACAATAGACAGGACAAATGTCCAGACCCAACATTTTCTGAGATTTGTAGAAAAGGGGGAAGAAACAAAAGCAATATAATGAGACGCGAAAGAAGTTTAGAAAGAATAAAATCTAGAGAGGAGAAAGCTGAAACTTATATACAGGAAAACGAAAATATAGAAATAGAAAACGTTCAGGTGTCAGAGAGCGAAAAAGAGAATAGCAAAGAAACAAAATATAAAATAGAAAAGGGTGAAGAAAAATTAAATCAAAATAAGGGGGACACAAACTCTGAAACTTGGGAAGGAAGAAAATTAAAGGGTAACGAAACAATAGAAAACAAAGAGGACAATAAAAACAATAGTATAGAGAAAACAATAGAGGATCAAAAAGAAGCCGCATGTGTTAGGGAAAAAATTTTATCGATAAGCCTAGACGCTAGTCTAACAGGAAAGGAAATCATAGAAAAAGTTGAAAAAGTTATTACTAAAGTTGAAAAAAAGAAAACAAAAAAAGCAAAAGAAATTTAGCTCAAAATAACCATAATTAAATTCGCGACTAAACTTAAAATCTATAAATATTTCTGGCTTTAGAGACATATCCAAGCAAATCTATCTTTTAAATTTTGTTTTCACTAACAAGACAGATATTCTTCTCATTCAAGACACTAATCACTATGACTTCATTGATCTCAAAAAACTGCGCAAACTTTATACTATGTTTAATATTTGTGTCATTTGCCCCTAGAAGAGGATCTGGTGTAATCACCATGATCCACAAGAAGATTAAAGTCAATGACTTTAAAACAGACTGTAATGGGAGGCTGCTTTGTGTCGATGTCTACTATAAAAATAACCTGCTCAGAATTGTCAATATTTATGCTCCCCCTCAACTCTCTGATAGAAAGAATCTCTTTCGAGAACTTCCTAAATATTTAGTGGGTCGAAGGGACACTATTATAGTAGGTGATTTTAACTGCATTCTCGATCCACTTGATAAAAACACTCAAATGTGGCCCGATGGATCCAGAAAAATTCTCAGTAATATTATTAATGAATATCAACTTACGGATGCTTATCGTTTTATCTACCCTAACCATCCAGTGTATACCTGGGAGGGTAATGGGACCTGGGAACGATTAGACAGGATCTATTTACATAACAGTATTAGTATAATTAACAACATCAACACCACTTTTTACTCAACAACAATGTCAAGGTCTCCGATCACAAAATGATCAATATAAACATCAGCACCAATGGCACAAATAACAAAATAAGGAGAAGTAAAATAAAGGTCACTGATGACTTTCTCACCAACCAGTTCTTCCAAACAGAGATCAAACTCATTCTCGACAAAAATAAAACTAATTCTAACAGGAGTCAATGGCAAAAAGTCAAGAAAGATATAAGTAAAGTCATTGAACTCACCTGGCAAATAATTAAAAAAGAGAAATTCAACAAAACAAAAAGTTACAAAGAGAACTTAGTCAAAAAATCACCAACCAAGACATATCTGGCATTAAGGATACTGAGAATAAAATTTCTACTGAAATTTACAGTAAAATAAAAAGTAACTATATAAACTACAAGATTAACAAATTAGGTATTAAAAGACAAGCAGAAGACCAAATCTTTAAAAGCAATGTTAAGATAAAAGAATCTATAAATATTGATAGTCTAATCATCAACAACACTCCCATCAGTAACACAAAAACTATTCTAAAAGATTTTCATAAATTTTATATGCAATCATATAAAAAACCCCAAACTAATTGGAATTACTGAGAAGAAATCAAAAAGCATATCAGTCCTGTGAAAGATAAAAACAACAACATAATTAATAACAGCATATCTAAAGAGGAAATCAGTAAAGCCATCGATAATTTACACATCAGAAAAGCTCCAGGCACTGATGGCCTTCCTGCTGAAATTTACCGCTTTTTCAAGGAGGACTTCACTGAAATCCTTTATAATCTGTATAACTCCAATTCCTTCGACAACAGCTTCAATAAGGAAAAAATGATACTCAAATAAAAAAGATAATAACGGTGGACATGTTGGTGACTACAGACCAATAACTCTCCTGAATATGGACTACAAAATATACAGTATCATCCTTGCAAAAAGACTCGAAGCAATATTCAGTAACCACATTGGTTGTACACAAAGTGCAGGCATCAAAGGCCGCACCATACAGGACAATATCATGCTCATAAATCTGATCAAGGACATATATACCATAAGAAAAATTCCAAAGTGGCCGGATGGCCGAGCGGTCAAGGTGGTAGCCTACCGCTCTGGGGGACCCGGGATCGAATCTGAACGGGTCGAATAATCCCCAGGAATTTTTCGGGGGGTGGTCCGTTCGGATATGTCGGGCCCCGTCCCTCACCACCCAGTCGCCCCATTGTGGGCCTGGCCGAACCCATAATGGGTCTTCTGAAAGAGGCCCTCTTAGTGCCCACAGGGCGGAAAGAGTTAAAAAAAAAAAAAATCCAATATCCATCCATTCAATTGACGTGGAAAAAGCGTTTGACACCATCAACAGACAGGTATCCTGGAAAATACTCGAATCATTTGGCCTTAACACCGACGAGATAAATAAAATAAAGCTCTTGTACCAAACACCTACTACAAAAATTGAAATAAAAGAAAATGAATCAGATTCTGTGGACTGTCACGCCGGCGTAAGACAAGGTTGCCCTTGTTCGATGGCCCTATTCACAATTTATATAGAGTCTCTTTAAATATGATAATGAAAGATAACCTCATCACTCCGCTTCATATTCCTGGTTCTACCAGAACTGTTAAATATGTGGCTCATGCCGACGACATCAATTTTATAATCATGGACACAGTTGCACTTAATAAAGTCATGGAAAAAATAAGTACTTTCAGTAAACTAACAGGCATGAAAATAAATGAGAATAAAAGTAAAATAATTAACATATATGGCAATATGACTTGCGAAAACATAAATATAAAAACTGTCAACAGCATTAAGATCTTGGGAGTCTGGTATGGAAAAAACAGTGGCCAAAACAACGTACAAAACATGATTAAAAAATGAACGAATCACTGCTTACCTGGAAAAATATCTGGCTATATCTACCCGATCGCATCACAGTTGCTAATAAAATAATATTTGCTAAAATTATATATAATCTTTATGTTACCAACTTAAATAAAAAAGAAATCAAAGCAACAGAAAAAAGTATATTTAACTATATATGGCAAAATAAATTAGAACCCATCAACAGAAAGATAATGAAAAACGAAATCAATCAGGGAGGTTGGAGGGTATGGGATCCCAAAACTTTTGAACACTCCCTTCAAAATGCTAATATCATCAACTCCTTACTGTCGAATAACCATCCACTTTACGATGTATCCACTTACATTCTTGGCCCAGTAGCCAAACGCATCACTATGTTACCCGATAATAAGCCATTCATCATGTGCAACTCCAACAAATTTAAAAGGTGGTGTGAAACTATCAGCACCCTTATAAACGACAACCGCATTGGTGAAAAAATTAAGCCACGCACTGTCTACAAAAACATTTATAATCAAACTTACAACAGCAATATTTCTGACAATTCCATAAATTGGAATGAAACATGGAGAAACATCAACAATCTCCCTGCTGAGTGGAGAGAATTAAGCTGGAGAATCATCAAAACATAGTCATGACCAGGGATTATCTTCATGTTTACCAAAATTTAAAAAGTGCCTCATGCCCTAGCTGCAAGAGGAATGAGACCATAATCCACGTTTTCCTGGAGTGTAATATAGCTAAACAGACGTGGAATTGGTTTAACAAAATTTTTAAAACTCGTATCAACTGGCAAAACATCAAATATCACACCAGCTTTCCTGTCAGAAATCAGAACCACTATATGATTAACTGGATGACTGCTCTTACGAAAAGAATCTTGTGAAAGGCGAGATGCGCTCTCGTCTTTGACAGAAAACTGTGAAACGCTACACTTATCGTCAACAAAATAAGAGATGAAGCAAATTACAAGCTAAAAGCCGACCACCGCAATTTCACTGAAAGAGACCACAACTTTAGGTATCGCAATACCGAAAACACAGTTTGGAAGAAAATATATGACAATTATATCTTTACACCACCGGTACAGTCTCTACGCAATCTAATACCACCGCTACCAATATCTCTTAACCTTGTTCATCTCTTCATAGCCGTCCCCCTCTGTTTCACTTGGCCTCCGAACTTTTGCCATCTGCAACACCATTTATGTGAAAAGCATTTTATTAATACTGTTAGTGTTAACTTTGAAATATTTTTTATCTGTATTTGCAACTTTATAATAACTGGAAATTATCAATTGTAATGATTGTACTTTCATCACATGGCAAGCTGCCATAATTTTATGACTTTGTACTTATGTATATTAACAGATACATAAGTCATTAACATAAAAAAAAAAAAAATTTACTTAAATTACGCATGTATGCCTTTGTAATATGTCAACATAATACCCAACCTTGTACATTTGTAAATATCCTGTAAATATTTATGGGTATTATGATCAATAGAGCATTGTTACGACCTATGTATATCACCAATTTTGTACCATGTATTCTCTCGTGTTAAGCATATTTGATGACTTGTAATCTTTAGAAATTAATAAACTTTAATTGAACAGTATCTGTTCTTATCAGCTTGATATCTGATAAGGCCTCCATCAGGGGCCTTCCAAATATCAACTGATTTTTGAAAACAGGTGGGGAACGGGGGGCTTGTTCCCTCCCGGCCACGGGTTGCCTGAGTATTGCACTACATCTCGGGATAGCCCACCCCTTTGGGGGAAATAAATAACAAAAATTAGCAACAGACACAAATTAAGAAGAGAAAGAATTATTTCTTTAAAATTTAAATGATGTCCTGCATCACTTATACCACAGGAACAACGTAATGTTTCTCAAGCTGATAAGAACAGAGTTGAAATATTTTTATTAAAATTATTTTTACACCCCTTGTATTTTATTTAATGTGGCAAAATTAAACAAGTAATACTACATGGCGGCAAGTCGTCACTGTGCAGCGATTAACAAATAAACAACGAGCGAGCAAAAAAAATTATTTTCCAAAAAAATCAAAAAAACCAATTTTTTCCAAAATGTTCGCTATGCAAAAAATCGGAAACGGAATCGGCGGTTTTCGTACAATAGATACACATGCTTGGAACTTTTTCGGAAAGGGGGAAACAATTATACACTCGGACTTGCATCAGTACCAGGACAAACGCCTGGGGCGTTATCCTCCCTCTGGCTACTGATAGTCGAAAGGAATATTTTGCACCTATCTACACTTACAAATGCGCTATCCAGTGACTTCCTGGAGCCTTTAGCATCTCACCATTCTCCTCCTTGCCTGATTTCCTGCGCAATAACTGCTCCCTACCTTATGACATCACCCGGGAGGACATTAGAAATGAAAAAGACGTCTCCATACTTGGTGTGTCAGCACTTTTGATCTGATTTTTATCGCTTCTCTGCCTTATTGGCTAAGATCAAGCCTTGTTTATCTGTGTCTCCTGTGTTGTGTTATGTTATATGGGATAAAATTTCCTCCTGTTTGTTGCCTGTAAAAGAAAAAGAACAAATTATAGTGGATAAAGAAATTACAAAAGATGAGATACGTGACGCAATACAGGGACTTTGTAACCGCAAAGCTCCCGGACAGGACGAAATTCCTGCAGAATTTTATAAGTTTTTTAGTGATTCTCTTATGGAATTTTTATATACTCTTTATAATTACAGCTTTTTTGGCAATGATTTTACTTATGGTAAAATGGTTTTATTGAGTAAAAAAAATAGTGTGGATAAAGGGGTTGGAGATTTTAGACCTATTACTCTTTTAAATCTAGATTACAAGATTTTTAGTAGTATTTTAGCTAAGAGACTTGAAGGCCTATTTAAGAATTATATAGTGAGTACTCAGAGTGCCGGTATTGCAGGCCGTTGTATTCATGATAATGTAATGTTTATAAGATTGTTAGAAGAGATTTATAGAGAACGGCAGTCCCCGCTCTCCATCCTCTCGGTGGACGTACAGAAAGCATTTGATACTGTCAACCGCGGCGTGCTCTGGAGGATTTTAGAAAAATTTGGTTTAAATAATGGTGAAATTAAACAGATTAAACGTTTATATCACGCACCGAGCACCTTTATCTATCTTAATAATGAGGTATCTAGTGATATTGTTTGTAGAGCAGGGGTACGACAAGGGTGCCCCTGCTCTATGGTGTTGTTTACGATTTACATCGATGTTTTGTTAAAGTATGTCTTAAGTGAGAAGTTAATCGATCCTATCCATGTGTCTGGCATGGAAATGAATATTAAATTTATCGCGCATGCCGATGACGTAAATTTTTTGATTACAAATAAAGTGAGCCTAAATAAGGTCTGTGAAAAGATAAATGACTTTTGTAAATTAACCGGTATGCGCATTAATAGAGATAAAAGTAAATTAGTTAATCTAGTAGGGACCATGGACAGTGATATACCGATTACTAAAGTTGATACCGTGAAGGTGCTCGGTGTGTGGATCGGTGTTCAAAGTAAAGCTAGTAATATGGAAGAAATTATTAATAAAGTTAAAAATATTATTGATTTTTGGAAAAGTAATTGGTTATATCTTCCAGAGCACGTCGTGGTTGCTAACAAAATTATAATAGCGAGTTTTATATTTTATTTTACAAATTTTAACAATGCTGAAATTAGACAAATAGAAAAATTGATTTACGAATATATTTGGATAAGTAGTTTTGAACTGCTTAGTCGTAAAGTTATGAGAAATAAAAGGAATAATGGAGGATGGAGTGTGGGGGACTTAAAAGACCTCGAGTGCTCACTACAGGTTGCGCATATGGGTAATTCTTTATATAATAAAAATCACCCGCTGTTTTATGTTGTGCAATATATATTGGGACCGATGTCAAAGCGGATTACTCGGGAGAAAGGATGTTTCCCGTTTTTAATAAGTAATAACAAGATGTATAAATGTTAGAGAAAAATTTTAAATGATTTTATTGATAAAAATGGGAGGCTAATTGAGAATAGAACAAAAATAAGACCGGTTTATATCTATAATGGTATTCATAGAGAACAAATTAATAATAATATGATTAATTCCCCTATTAATTGGGATTTGGTTTGAAAGCAGGTCATTGACCTCCCTCCCGAATGGTTGGAAATTACCTGGAAGATTTTAATGGATATTGTCATGTGTAGAGATTACTTATATACCTACCATCGTGTCCGAGACTATCGTTGTTCAAGATGCGGTCGTCGTGAGACGATAGAGCATATCTTTTACGAATGTCGAATCGCACAACAGGTCTGGTTCTGGTTCAATAAACTATGGAAATGTAGAATTACCTGGACGAATGTCAAGTATTTTTTAAAGTTTCAACTAAGAAATAAAAACAGATACATGTTAATTTGGATGATTGCGTTAGTTAAAAGAACTCTGTGGAAGGCAAGGTGTAAATTATATTTTGAGAAGCAAATTTGGAATGCGACATTAATTGTAAAGATAATTAAAGAAGCAGCAGGCTATAAGATAAAAAGTGACATGGGAACTATGAGTGAAATTGAATTTATGAAATATTATGATAAAACAGATGTTATTTGGAAAGAAGTTAATGGTGTTATTGAATTTTGTGATAAATAATTGTTGTGCTTTGAGTTTTATTGTAAATATTGTATTTTTTTTATTTGTGTTAAATGTTGCCTTTTGACTACTTTATAGTTTATTATATTTGTTATTGATAGTTTTACTCACTGTTCAGTGTTAAACTTTGATATTTTAGTTTATATTCATTAGCTTCTAACACTGTTGTGTTATTAATTTTAAGATTTTGTAATAATTATTTACTTCCAGTTTTATGATGTGATGCTAATTAACTGTGTTCTTGTCTTCTATGGAAATATTTTTTGTTGTTTTTGTGGGGAACAGAAGTTATGATTAATTTATATTTATAAAATTAACTGTTTTTGTCAGAAATTTAATGTTATAATTAATCTGTTATATGTTTAGTTTGTACTTTTGTAATTGGCAATTTTGTTCTTTGATGTGTTATACTGGAATTTGGAATTGTGGTTTTTGTGAAAGCGCCTTTTTTACTTAACTACAAACTTTGACAGATACTCCTGTGTTG
>NW_027122386.1:0-2310 GCF_030686945.1 Centruroides vittatus
TTAATACAAAACTCCGGAGCGGAATAGAAATAATAAACCGGAATGTGTCCTGATATTAATCAGAGAATGGGAGGTGTTGATCTTTTAGATCAACATCTCCATGACTTATCCTGTGACGAGGAAAAGGGGCAAAAATACTATAAAAAATTATTTTTTCAAATGTTGGACCTATCGATATACAACGCACACGTTTTATATAAAAAAAATGGTGGGGAAAAAAATCCTTTATTATTTTCGAATGAATTTAGTAGAGCGCCTTGTAATGACTTATCACACCCAAAGGATGATCAGCCAACATAGTCGGTCGAGGACTCCAGGTCCTCTTAGACTAGTTGAAAGGCATTTCCCGGCGTTTATTCTGCCAACAGAGAAAAAAGCCAACCCCACAAGATGCTGTGCTGTATGTTGCAACAGACGCGACCACCGGGGGAAAAAAATACGTAAAGAAACACGGTATTGGTGCCCAAAATGTGAGGTTGCACTATGTCCTGCACCGTGTTTTGAGATCTATCATACGAAATTACATTTTTAATTTATGTATAAGTCAAATTTTCAATTTTTTATATTCTTTTCATCTTTTTCCTATTGTATTTTCTTTTTTATATTATATTATTGTATTTTTATGATTCAATTTTTGTATTTTTATCATTGTATCTTTTATATATTATTTTTAAATATCTTTTATGTCATCAAATTTATTTTTATTTTATGTTTTGTCATGTTTCATTTTTTAAATTATTTTTAACCTACTTTACCCACGAACGGCAGCTTCTTAGCAAATCACGAAACCTATACGGTGAAGCCGACATTGCAGGATGGGATGCCCTGTAAAGTTGGCTATCGCCAGGGAAAGACACCGTTTAGGAACCATCCGAGGCGCGAACACAAAAACTGGTTAAAACTTTTTTTTAAATTAAAATGAACTTTTTGGCTTTAATATTTAATAACAAGTTTAAATTTTCAAGCGTTTTTTTCCCGAAACAGGACACTAAAATCGGTTTTAATTGCATCGATAAATATATTTCCACCATAAATATTTTTACTTCGAACTAACAATCTATGTTTATTATAATTTATTTATTTAGTCTAAAATTATACGAAAAACAACTCTCTGTTTATTAAGGTCAATTAAATTATCATCCTGATCAGTTATCCACATTCGAATTCTATAAATATAATGACTTCTATTGATGTCAGCAAATATGGGATTAATTTCTTCAATTTTTATCAAACTTCCAGGTGGATGAGACGGTGTAAAAGAATAAAGAATATCACTCCTGAAATCGTTGTACTCTACTCCACTGATTACATCGCAATGAATATGAATATCTTCGATTCTTTTTCAAATATTCGCTATGTATTTTCCTTTCTGTTCTTCATCTTCATATATCTTTGGTTCGAAACCTAATAACTCGTGGAGTTTTTCTTTACTCAGATCAATTTTATATCCAGGTTCTAAATGAATTATAAATCTCGTTGTTGCAAAATGAATTCCAAACTTTATAGGAGGAGCAATTCCATAGAATTTTACTAAAAAGTAATTTAGTTCTCGAAGAGTGTAATTTCCATTTTCTATCGTTACATCATACCACTTTGTTTTATCAAAATATCTAAAGGTGTTGTTATTAAATTTTTCATCGATATTATGCCAAGAAACCCACATAGACATTGATTTCAGAGCTAATTTCGAAGTATTTACGGGTATTGGAGTTTTAAACTCGATTGTAAAGTCTTCTGATTTATCAGCATTTTTCGAATCTAAGACTATTAGTCTCATTTATATGAAACAAAATTCTCATTAAACTCGCTCGGTTCTTGTGTAAATGAGTATAGAACTTCAATGGGAGATTTACCTTTATTTTTTTCTACTATATATTTCATGCAATAGTAACCACATCTAACAGATGTAGGATTCTGAAGAAAACTAGAGTTATATCTTATTTCTTTTTTAGATGTTTTTAAATATTTTATGATTTCTTTCGGAATTATCTCTTTTTCAATCTTACATTTTTTAACTTATATTCTCCAAAAGGATCAAAGAATTCAATGAAGGGATATTTGGGATTATTATAATAACAAACTCAGTGTGTGCCATTTTCAGTTGAAATATCTAAATTAATTATACCGTTTTCAAATTTTCTAATTGTTTTCGGTAATAGATCAATTGTAAACACACCTCTAAAACCTTTTTCATTTTTTATATTATCATTTATCGTCTCATTGGATATTCCCAATTCTGAATCACTCCTTTCCCCCCTAATTTGAAATTTGGCCATATTGGACCTAAAGGGCCTTTTGGAAGAAGGAGAC